>NC_056725.1:1699259977-1699522477 GCF_019279795.1 Protopterus annectens | reverse complement strand
GAGTTAATATTATGCACATACCTCTCAATCCCTTATGGCACACACTCGGGTCAAAGCTTGACAACATGGGGTGGAAATGGGACATATTTTGAATAAACATGGAGGGCTGATAAAGTGACAGGATTTGTTTTCATATGCATTGTCTGAAGGTTTTGAGTTCTGAAAATCAAATGCATGTCACATCTGAGATCATCTCACTGATTTGCCACGGGGACAGGGGAACAGGCAGAAAATATGAGCCAAATATCTGGTGATTCTGAAAGGATGTGTACAGTTGAGAGGTATGATTATGCATACAGCTTACTACCACTCCCAGGATTCAAACCATGGCTATGTCTGCTAAATATACAACAATTTATGTCACAGTAGAGTGTGCTATTTGGATATTGCTGTCTATCTCTTCAGTGTTTTCTGTCTAAGTCTCTCGTGGTTGTATAATTTTACCTTAAAATTGCAACAGTCTTATACAGACATTCCTAGACATTTTTATTATGTAGCACAGTGTGGGTAACAGTGGTTAATATAACATTACTATCCAGAGAGAATGCAACACTAAAATGCCATACAGTACCAGACTAAACACTACCAGTCCAGGATTTCAATCTTTATTGGCAGGCACAGTTTCTTTATTTGACAGACCTGTGGAGGGAATGTTTGTTAAACTGAATGTTTCCACACATATTACCAGATTCCAAGTTAATATTATGCACATACCTCTCAATGTGTTAATGCACACACTCTGGTCATAGCTTAACAACATGGAGGTAGAAATGGGACATATTTTGAATATTGCTGTCATAAACTTTTGGTGAGTTGCTAGAGTGACAGGTTTGTTTTCATATACATTTTCTGAAGGTTTTGATTTCTGAAAATCAGATGTATGTCATTATTGCTGCCTAAAATTCTGAGATCATCCCACTGATTTGCCAGGGGGACAGGGTAACAGGCAGAAAATATGGTCCAATTATCTGGACATTCTGAACAAATCTGTACAGTTGAGAGGTATAATTATGCATACAGCTTACTACCCCTCCCAGGATTCGAACCATGGCTGTGTCTGCTAAACATACAGCAATTTAAGTCACAGAAGAGTGTGCTATGTGGATATTAATGTCTAACTTTTCACTGTTTTCTAAGTTTCCTTCGGTTGTACAATCTGACCTTGTGATTACAACAGTCTTATACAGACATTTCTAGACATTTTTTTATGTAGCACAGTGTGGGTAACAGTGGTTAATACAGCATTACTATTCAGAGAATGCAACACTAAAGGTGCCATACGATACTAGAGTAAACACAACCAGTCCAGGATTTAGAGCTTTATTGCCAGTCAGTTACAGTTTTATTTAAATACAATCTGTATGGGACTATTACTGTCATATTGTCTGGTTTATTCAGTTGACTTTCTACTACTTTTATATTTATTTGGTATGACTACAACAAGCAGGATTGTTACTCACTAGCCTCACGACACAGCCTTTGCAGCCTACTTGTATGAGCTTCCTGATTCGCAGCCCACTCAGCTGCAGCTGTAAGAGAGAAATATTTAGCCATACCTATCCATAATATACACAGACTAGACATTATTAAACAGTTACTGTTATGAGAACTTACACACTGCTGGGACATCACCCCTCTGCCTAGATTTATTGGTCCACTAAACCAAAAGCTCCCTCTTCCTCCATTTCAAGTCGGCATAGTGGTGCCTGACCTGCTCACCAATCTGAGGGATACCAGTGGCACTGGTGAGGTCATGGGTGAGATGGAAGCTTTATATTGGGAGCCCTGGTACTGGCCCTGCAGCAGTCTCTCATCATTGTTTTTTTTACCAGGAGTCCTACCATGACCTTGGACTCCTGGATGCCTCACTGCTGCACCCGGAAGTGCACTCCCTCTCCAGTTCTAGCCATGGTGTCTAGAGTAGGAAGCTGCAACCAGTTATGAGCTGTATTCCCACCTGTGGGGTTTAAATACAGCCAATCCCCTACCCTTTGCCATGATTGGATGGTTTTGAATATGCTGAGCTAAGCTAAGCTACGGGCAAATCTGCTTAGTTAAGGTTGGCATTGCTTAAAGGGGCAGGTTCAGCACTGCTTACTAATGGGTAAATCCATTTAGCTGGGCTGCTCATTGCTTAGCAGTCATATTTATACAATGCTTACACCTGGTAAGCAGAGCTGTGCAATGCTTAGCATTGCTTATTTTTCATTTTATAGACTATTTGCTGTTTGGCATTGATTCATCATTAATTGCATATTATAAATTTGTTTACTGTCCCTGACATCCCCCAATGTGCTTTCATTACATTTATTCATGTGTGACTATACTGTATGGGGCACTTGTGTTTATATGGGGATTTCACCACTTTATTACACTGACGCCTCACATCTGGACCTAATGCAGTACTCCAGTTAACAAATATATGTTATTTAGTAGGTAATACAAAAAAATTGTTTCTGCACTGCTGTCACATTTAAAATGTGAATTGGTTACAGTGAGGATCAAACAGGGAATGGTTGTTCGCAAAACATATACTCTAACCACTACACTATTGCAATATTTCTTAGGTTAGATGTCTCTTGCTACTTAACTTCTTGTGCTGTGTAAGCTGGACTAAGCATAGCTAAGCAACAGGCACGCCCACACAGCTATGCTTAAACTTTATCGCATTTGTAAAAGAAAAAAGTTTTGTTGTATTATTTTATCTATACCTTTCAGAATATCCCTGCTAATGTTAAATCTGTTATTTTATCACCTTTCTGCTTCATGGCGGGCATACCTCTCAACCTCTTGGAGCAAAAACTCTGGACAAACCCTAAAATGATGGGGGACAAATAGAGTGACAGATTTTAAATATTGCTCTTACAGTCTTGCATTAGCATGGATTTTCTGAAGGATATGGAGGCTTTTAAACTCAAATGTCTGTCATTATTTAATTACTTCAATCCTCAGCTATTTTACAGACAGGTACAGATTTTAGAGGGAGAACACACCAAAATATGGGACAAAACTGTGTACATTCTGCGAAAATCTGTACAGTTGAGAGGTATCCTGATGTGTTGGGGGTGTTATGAGCGTTCTCGCTCATTTTAATTGCTGAAAGGCAATTCTGGAGTGCAGGGGCGTGTGTATTGTGAGAGCTCTGCTCTCAGACACACCCCCTGCACTCGTACATGGCTCCATGTTAGTTTAAGAGCACAGGCAGCATGCCTTCATGAATATGCAAGGCGTGCTGCCATACTGTGTAGGAGCAGTCCCTGCCATGCAGGAATAACTTATTCCTGCACAACTGCTTGCTGAATCCCAGGGAGAGTTTTCACTGTGTAATTCCTTAAACCTCCTGTAGTGGAGGATCATGGAATATATGCAAATGACACTCAAAGGACAGATCAGCATTTCAGCTACTTGGCTTCTAAATGTGTATGACATTTTACTTTTACTTTTTGAAGTCTTTACTTAGCATTCACTGCAGTAAAGCTAAACCCTACTATCCAAGAGTAAAGACTAAAAAAAAAAAATAAAAATGCTGGTGTAATCATTTAATCATGGAGAAATGCAGCATTCTAATGTAGTTGCTATTAAAGTTCTCTCTCTCCCAGCTAACAAGAATTCAAACCACCAAATAATTTGTCTGCATACTTCTTAAAATTCTGCAGTTTACTGTATGTCTATATGATGCATTATTAGTATTCTTTTTGTATTTAATGTGTGTGTGTGTGTGTGTGTGTGTGTGTGTGTGTGTGTGTGTGTGTGTCTATAAACACACACACACACACACACACACACACACACACACACGTGTGTATGTGTATGTGTGCATGCATTTCTATTGTTTCTTTTTAATCTACTGTTTTTTTCCCTGTATAAAAATAATCATACTTTGTGTGTAATCCCATACAGGCATGTTTCTATTACAATAGAGTATATTCATTATTGGCCCTGATTCTACAAGTCTGCATTGAACATAAGCCCTATATTGAAACATACCTTTTGGTGTATTTGACCTCACACGTATTTGAGCACCATTGACGTTCTCTAAATATAATTTTAAATCTGGTGTCTTTTTGTCATCAAATTTGATTCTGAACCATAAAAATGCAACTAGGTCTTTGTTTCTTAAAATGATATGCCAGTTACTTTTACTAGTATTCCTTATAGTGTAAATATCCACATTGTGTGCATTAACACCATAACCATGCTCTTATCCATGAAGAAATCTTTATCAATATTGAGAGTGGTCTCTGCAAGTAAAATAGGTTTATAAATCTCCTCCCCACCATTATATATACAAGTAACGACACGATCTAGATAGCTATCAGTGTATCCTTTTTCCAAAAATATTTGTTCCAATTCGTTAACATTTTTATCAAATGTATTTTTTGATATTGTTAGTTTAGATACCTCTATCAATTGCAGGTAGTCTCAGATAACTACATCTGCTTTGGAATTGTTATTATTGAGAATTACAATTCCCTCAAAGATTAAGTCAGTCCTGCAAAATAAATTTTCTTTGGAAATGACATCACTTTACACAAGTCTTTGATGGCAAATTCAGATGACTTCTGCAAGAAAAATAACAAAATCAGTGTTCTTTCAGGGGGCAAGCACCCTTCATACCTCATTGCCCCACATATACTTATTCTAAGATCATACAACAGTGGGGGGAAAGGCGAAATTTCCTTAATCACATTGTCCATCAAGCTCATACTGACAAACACACTGATCTTATGTGCACACAACAACAGCTCACACACATTTTCAACTGCTCAGTCAAAAACTATTAGAGGTATTGTTTTTAGATTTGCAGTCCTCTCTGTAAGCAAGCTATATATAACAGAGGCATTAAATTAAATGTTTCTATACATAATATGGCTTGATAAAATCTCATTCTTTCTAACAGACTCAGGAAAAAGCGTACTCTTTAGAGAATGCCTGGCTACACTCTTGTAGCTAAAAACTCTCAACAGTACAGTGTGTATCTTTGTGATCTAGGAAATCTCAGAATACAGTAGTCTTTGTTATTCCACTTTGACATAACTGAGTTAAGATGGTTACAGCACAGTGTGACCTAATTCATTTTAGGGGCATTACATACACAATAGATGTTCTAGAAATGCAGTGGGAGTCCACATGAAAAGGTGAAGACTTTTGAATGGCATGGAAAAGTGTGAGTATCCTTGTCATCTTGCCAAAACCAGGACAAGTGGCATGTAAGTGGATGTATAATGGTCCCCAAGGCTATTAGGTATATCCTTATAAGAAAAAAAAAACAGTGTTGTGCATAAGGTGCCATACTAGCTAATGAATCACACAGTATTTCTTGTAGCATAGAGTTGTACCTATTAACTTTCCAGACTTTTACAGAATGTCCAGATATTCACCTCAGATTTTTTTGTCTGTTTCTTATAAGATTTGCAGTTTTCTGGAAAATCTTTGAGGATTGAAGTCACTAAAAATGACAGATGGTTGGATTTCAGGTGTCATGTGTTACAAAATGCATGCTAATGCAAACCTATTCTATCAACTTTCAAAGTATGCAAGAGCAGTATTTAAAATCAGTCCCAATTCTAGGTCTCCCTCCCAATACTTCCAACATTATGCAGATTTGTTGATCTAAGGGATTGAGAGCATACCTCTCCAACTCATAGAGCAAGAAATCTGGGAAAAGCCATAAATATGGAGGGGGGGGGGACAATGGCCCAAAAGCAGAGACACTTTTTAAATATTGCTCTTACAAACTTAGAAAGTTGATAGAATAACATATTTTGCATTAACATTATTTTTTCTGAAGGGTATGAAGTTTGAAACTCAAAAGGTCTGTCATTATTTTCTGACTTCAGTCGTCAATGATTTGCCAGTGATTTTGCCAGAAAACCACAATTATGAGAAAAAGATCAAAAATATGAGGCAAAATCTGGACATTCTGCAAAAATCTGTACAGCTGAGAGGTATAATTGAGAGGTATGCACAGAGTGACAATGAAAAAGTAGAAAAGCATAACACAGTATGATCAGAAACACCATGCATTTGGGGGCATAACTGCATTGCCTTAAGCACAGTTGTTAAATGAATGTAACATTGTGTAATCTCAGTAATAGAGATGGTGGTACCCTTGTGATTAACATCCCCTATAACAGAGTGAGGACTCCATAACACATGATCTCATATCAAGTGTTGTACTGGGCATGGCCTTATAACAAATGAATCTTGATCCAGCCATAATGGTAGCTAATACTGTATTATGGGATGGTGGTAATGCAGTATAGACTGACATTATTTATAGAGCAAGCTTTCAATGTGTGATATGTATCTTCAGAAATGAAAGTGACATAGGGTTGCCAACTGTCCCACTTTATGCAAGACAGTGAGAAAAAAAATGACAGATGGAATAAATATGCTGAGATTTTAGGACAAAATGTTTCATGAGTTTTCTTTAATAGTTGCATAAAACAATTATTTTGTTTTTGACACACCTAAATATTATATTGGACAGCATAAAAATCCAATTCTACAAAAACAAGCTTTTATTTTGGAAAATAAAATTAAGTTCAGTGCTTTGCACTAGTTGTAATTGTGAACCTGCAAAAATCTTAGATTTCCATAAAAAAGTGCAGCTTTGGGTACTTGGAGAGGTGACAACCCTATAGTAACACTGTGTAAGCATACAAGAGCAGTACAGTGGATATAAAAAGTGTACACACCCCTGTTTAAATGCCAGGTTTTTGTGATATAAAAAAATAAGACCACAATAAATCATTTCAAAACTTTTCCCGCCTTTAATGTGACCTATAACCTGTACAATTCAATTGAAAAACAAACAAATCTGTTATGGGAAAAATATAAAAAATAAAAAAAAACATACAATAAGCTGGTTGCTTAAGTGTGCACACCCTTAAACTAATACTTTTTAGAATTGGGGTCAATGCATTTGAGTTATTGATAGAGAGTGGAACCTCATGCTCTACTGTGGAGTTTAGCATCAATTTCTCATAGATGACTTACTTTTCGTGGGAAGAAGTTGGACTGTTCTGTAAATGGAATCAACTAATACAGAGAGACTTTTCTGAGTCCTTTCAGTGCATACCTCTCAACTGTCCAGCTTTTCGCAGAATGTCCAGATATTGTCTCATATTTTTTTGGTCTGTTTGTCACAAAATTTGTAGTTCTCTATCAAATCACTGACTATTGAAGTCACTAAATAAGCATAGATTTAAGTTTCGGTCTATATACCCTTCAGAAAATATATTATAACATAAAAACTGTTATTCTAGCAACTTCCTGTTTTATAGGAACAATATTTAAAATCTGTCGCTATTTTTGGGTCTTTATCCTACCATTATTTCAGGATTTGTCCAGTAAAACAGAGACACTTTTTAAATATTGCTCTTACAAACTTAGAAAGTTGATAGAATAACACATTTTGCATTAGCATGAATTTTCTGAAGGGTATGAAGTCAGAAACTCAAAAGGTCTGTCAGAGATTGAGAGGTATTTCAGTGTGATATCTGAAAGAAGGGGTTGAGTGAAATTAAATGCATATATTTGTAATTTACTATGTTGATATCTGCTTGTAGAAGGGGAAACATTTTTGCATTTGGAATCATCCTTTTAAAAATCATAGTTTGATTCTGGAAAGTATAACCTTTTCTTTACTAAAATGTGTCTTAATTCCTTCATTATGGAACAAGATGTTAACAGCAAAGAAGTCATGTTCAAGGCAACAGCTGAGTTGTCTGTATGGAGTGATGCCATAACTTACATGCACTTGTAATTATTTAAATTAGGATTGCCCACTGTAGGGTAAAAAGAAAGAGGCATGTGGTACTTCCCTCAGCTAATGCAAGAGGTAATGATATTCTCCAATCAGAACTTTGTAGATGCAGTTTCATCAATCCACATTTAGGCAAGTCAGTAGAAGTGCATCTAGTATTGAGTGGGACACCTTGAAAAATCAACAAGTAGTTTACCTGTACAGTTCCCAGAGTCTTTGTTGATAAAGTATGTGAGCACAGAAAGGCAGTAAACATTGTATTGCCTTTTCTACCATTATGGTATAATTGAGCAGTTCATGTCAGTAAATATGAACTTTAAATTATCTAAAAATATTTTCCACCAGTTTTACCAGGTAGGAAGAAAGGGTCTATATTAAAATACCGAAACTTCACTTACGCGAATACGGAAACATTGACACATATATAGCGAACCACAACAACACAGAATGTCCTGAAGCATGAAATTCGAAATGTTGAATCGTCATAGTTGGCCAACCCCACCGCCCACTACATACTACCTACCCAAACAAAATAAATAATCCACACTTCCCCATATCTACACTTCACCCATATATCCCATATCCTAATCAAACATTCACTACACACAAATGCATCTAACTATAAACAAACAACACCCAACTACAGGAAAAGTATAATTTATGTATGCATTCAGCTACATAACTATATTACTATACATACACTTAACATAACCCTACTTCTAACCCTAAAGTAAAGGTTGCATGTATTACTATGTATGCATTTACCTTAACCCGCACCCTAACCCTAAGATCTGTAACTATTGCACACTTACGTTAGGGAGCTATACTGGATAAGGGCCAACTTTGACGATTCGACATTTCGAATTTCATGCTTCAGGATGTTCGGTATTTTCGCAGTTCGCTATATATGTGTCGACATTTCCATATTTGCGCAAGTGAGGTTTTGCGATTTTAATATAGACCCGGAAGAAATGATATATCTATATTTATCAATGATGTGGGGAATCCAGATTTTGGAAAAGGAATATCTGACTACTTTCCATAGTTCTGAAATCTCATCAACAGATAATAAAATGTTTATAATGCGTGCCAAAAAGTCGAATGGAATAGTAGGCTTTCATGATGATAAGGTAATTATTCATGAGCTCTTGGTTTTGTATTATTTATTACTAGTTTTAGCTGACAGCTCTCATATTTATGGGTGAAATGGCTGGAATGAGGTGAATATAATGAAGCAAAATAGTTGGCATGAGGATGAACTGAATGAAGAGTAGTTTAGGCAGGGAAGGCTGGTCGCATCATTTTATGGAAGCTGGTCACATGATTTTTTAATGATTTAAAATAAGAGTGTTTTGTGTAACGGAATTTTGATGAAGTCCCGTTGATGTTACAGGACAAACATGCTCAACAGAGATATAAGGTGAAGGTCTGTTGGCGACAGTGATTTCCTTTTCATCAAATCAAATGTATTATCCAACATAGCTATCTGAACATCCATATTTGTGCATATCTTGTTCCTTAGTGTTTTCATTATATTAGACAAACATTTTTTCAAAGCCTTTCACACATCAACAAAAAAGGAAATTTGATCTAATTTATTTATTTATTTATTGTTTATTTATTTATTTATTTATTTATTTATTTATTTATTTGACCTTTGTTGACCGGGATAGTCCGACTGGGCTAGTGCCTTTTTTCAGTGGAGGCCTGGGGAGAAAAGCTCCACAGTATTATTAAGCAAAAATTACAGAAATTGACTTAATATACAATAACAATACAATAAAAATTACAGGACTGTAGTTGAAGACAGAAAATACAATAGAGTAAATGAGCAGCTGTTCTTTTAGGTACAAGTTAAAAAAATCAGTAAGAATTACATTTAGTATAAGATATTTATCTTAAGGAAGGTAGTGATAATAAGCTAGCAAAAAGATATAATTTATCTTCCAGAAGCTAGAACATTTTATTTTTAATAATGTCAGCAATTATGAATCCTCTACACATGCAGTCAGAATAGGTTTCCTGAACAATTCCTTTCTCTTCATGACTAATCTTTTCAGGAGGATACTGCTAAACAATCCATATGGCAAAGGAAATATATTATCTGAAAATTTGCAGTCATCGGTTCTTTAGATCAAATATGTAAATTTATTATTGAAAAGATCTGATTTTTTTTTAAATGTATATATATTGTATTATATAATTATTCATGCTTTGTCATGGATTATCCAGCTAGTTAACATCTAAGAAATGAATGCGAAAAGCAGAAACCTGATCTCACCGCAATGAAGATAAAGTACTGAGCGGTTGCTGTTTAACAAACTTCCCAAATCCACAGTTCAAAGAAATTATCGGCAGCCGTAGCAAAAGTAAAACTCTTCTTTATTATGATAAATATAATTGAAGGGTAAGCGCTTTCGCGTGGTCACAGCCACGCTTCATCAGACAAATGAAGATTTTACAATAAAGTGCTTATATACTACATAAATTATATAAATTAATTAAAACCAAGCCCTATGTAATTAGGTACCTCATTAAACATTTAAAGCAGCAATGCTTAGCTTCCTAGATCAACTGACAAACTATCGGAAGCGATGCTTTCATTAATGATGAATACAAATTCTAAAATAATAAATCTTGAACATAACTCATGATACAGTTTGTGAACTAAAAATGTAAATATATGTATATATAATGAGTTAGATAAGCAAAAAATCATAGAACTTAATGTAGTTCAACTATAACTCTGTGCTTAGGTGAAATAAATGAATGAAAGCAATGAGAACACTGCGCAACTGAAAGTTAACAGGTATAGCCCTAGAAAGACTTGTTTGCGGTTGCCAGTGCATCTAAACAAACGAGTAAACATTTAAACATTTAAAGAACTTAATGCAGTTCAGCAGTTAATCCATGTTTAGACAAAAGGCAATAGGAACCTTGCGCATCAAAATGCTAATAGAAATAATGCTGGGTGAGCATTTATGCGGTTACCATCGTAACCGGAGCTTACATACATTTAACACGAATTATTTAAAAATGTACACCAGATTGTATATATAATGAGTTAGACAAACAAACTATCATGGAACTTGATGTAATTCAACTATAACTCTGTAATTAAATGAAATAAATAAAAGCAATGAGAACACTGCACAACTGAAAGCTGACAGGTATAGCCCTAGAAGGACTTGTTTGCGGTTGCCAATGCAACTAAACAAACAAGTAAACATTTAAGGAACTTGGTGCAGTTCAACAGTTAGTCCATGTTTAGAAAAAAGGCAATAGAAACTTTGCGCATCGAAATGCTAATAGATATAGTGCTGGGTGAACGTTTGTGCGGTTACCATCGTAACCGGAGCTTACATTCATTTAACATAAATTATTTAAAAATGTACACCAGATTTCTATAAAGGATTTCTAAAAATATTTGTACTTAAGACACCATTATAAGTACATTGTTATTGTGAGTTCTATCGATGTCTTTATAAAAACAAATAAAATCATTTAAATAATTTTACATACTTGATTAAGTCTTACTATAAAAATATATTGTTAAAACATCAAAAGATACAACTCGGAGCTCAAACCAAGTGACATATAACTATTAAAAGTATATCACAAACCAAATAGAGCCCGAAGCAAAGTCTAATGAAATGTGCTAGTGACTTGAAGCATGAACGTACCCAGTGGGGCACAAATAACAATGAAGTTGAAAAATATATAGCAATGCTAAGAGGTGCTAAAAAATGAAACCATACAGTTAAAAATACATAAATAAATAGATCCTTATTAAAATTAATTAATGGTTAGAGTTTATATATCAGAATACTTCCTTTGCCTTAAAGCTAATAGACAAGATCTATTTAGGTAAAAATAGTTTGATTTAATTTAATATAGCATAGATCCAGGAATTTAACTGTAAGTTAGAACATATAGGTATTAAATATAAACTTAGCTAAATATACTAATTGCCTATAAGGTACAAAACATATGAATTATAAAAAATATATATATGAATTTAAAATTGTAAAATGACATGTGAAGAATACCTAGTTTTGAGCCAACATTATTATAAAAATATTGTTATAAAAATATATTAGGTTATTTAACTTATACCATAATTTTAAGGACATTTAGTGATAAGAGACGTACAACTAAAAAATGTAAATATATAATAATTGTACATAAATGTTAGCGTTTCCTATTATTTAAAATGGGTTTAATAGAAACTGAGGTATTCAGTCCTGGGTAACTATGAGCATTAAATTTTAAAATCCACTTTAATTCTGCCAGGGCTAGATTATTTATATTATCTCCGCCCCTGGGATTTAAGTTTATTTTTTCAAGTACCCTAAATAGAAAATTATGTTCTTTATGTTCTATTATATGTTGTGCTAATGCATTAGTATCTATTTCTTTCTTTATTTCGTATAAATGATCATAAATACGATCAGTTAACCTTCTTTTAGTTAATCCAATGTAGAATGCTGTGCATTTTGTACAAGTTGCTAAATAAACCAGGTTTTTTGTTTGACAAGTAGCTGCAACATTAATATGATAGGTAAAACCTAAGGTAGAATGAGTAAAGGTTGAATCTAGACAAATCATTTTACACCTGGTACAAGAACCACAAGAAACTGTTCCCATTACTTGGGTAGGTTTCTTAGTATTTAGTACAAAATCTTTACATAGAATTTGCTTCAAGTTGGAACAGTTTTTGTATAAAAAGGAAGGAAAGTTTCCTACCAGATTAGATACTAAAAAATCTGTCTGTAATATGTTCCAGTTATTCCGTATAACTGTCTCCAAACATTTTACATCGCTAGTGTATTTTAAAATGTATGGTATTTTTATATTGTCATTGCTATTTTTATGTTTGAAGGAAATGTATTTCTTAACAGTAAGTGATGTAGATTCTGTAGAATGTATAGTATTGTTTTTAATGGAGTTGACAAGCTTAAAATTATAGCCTCTATCTAAAAATAATTGCTCTAACAGGTCAGATTCTTTTTCTAAAACAGTATTTTCCTGGCAAAGTCTAGTCAGCCTAGTAAACTGGCTTTTAACTATTCCTGGGAACATATGCCTAGGATGCATGCTGCTGAAATGAAGTAGTGTGTTGGTCCAAGTAGGTTTCCTGAAGATAGAGGACGTGATTTTTCCTTGCTCAGTAAGTGTCAAGGTAACATCCAGGAATTCAACTTGTTTCATGGATGCTTCCACTGTGAATTTCAAGTAACTAGTGGTAGTTTCTAGATGGTGTAAGAAACATGTAAATTCCTCTAGGGTACCTTGCCAAATTAGGAGAACATCGTCTACAAAGCGTTTGTAGAACTTAATTTTGTCAAAAGCAGGATTGGTGAACAAATACTCTTTTTCCCAATTTAGGACCACTAAATTCGCATACGTATTTGCGCATGGGGTGCCCATAGCTACACCCCATGTCTGCAAATACGTCATGCTATCAAACATAAAGATGTTATTGTTAAGCACTAAATCCAAGAGCTGACAAATTAGTATAATTTTATCAGAGGAGAAGTTGGTATCTCTTACAAGTAGTTCTCTAATTGCTTCCAAACCCAAATCATTGGG
Source organism: Protopterus annectens (assembly GCF_019279795.1). Lineage (NCBI taxonomy): Eukaryota > Metazoa > Chordata > Ceratodontiformes > Protopteridae > Protopterus > Protopterus annectens. Next base: position 1,699,509,114 of record NC_056725.1, on the reverse strand, counting down.
GATTTTTTTTTTATCTAAGAAATGAACTAAACATTGTCCGCATCTTTACTGACATGGAACTCTGGCTAGAGGAGGAAACATATCAAAATGTATATCTAAGAGTGTTCCAATGCCTTATTAATAGAATTGGAGTCACAGAAAAAGTCTGTACACCTTTAACTATATCCTTCAATAAAATAATTATATTTACAAAACAGGACATGTACAAAGTCTTTTATACAAAAATCACCCATATATTCTACTCATATGATCATATGAGGTTAGTAGGCTAATGACCCTAGAGCCTTTTGCAGCCAATCCATTCTTGCCTCGATTTCCCAGTTATCAATGCCACAGGCTACAATGGCTTTGGCATATGCCTGTGCCTTAGGGCATCTACAAAGTTAGTGTCAGGACAGCTCAACACTTAAAGATACAGTATACCTCTTTCATTTCCATTTTGCTCTGGATTTTTTTATAGTCAGCTGGATGAGATTCAAATATTGTGTAGTCAAGCTTCTTTTTCTACTCCACCAAGTCTGATTCCAAAAAATTCAACTCTTGTAAAAAAAGAACAATAATTCCCTTCTTTTCTTAATCATTACTTCTTTTTGTGTTTATAATCAATGGTATTTATATTCACATTCAGAATATGTCATAATCTTCTTTATATACATATATGAAGTAATTTTGATGTATAACACATTTGGGGGAAGGGTACAAGACAAAAAGCCTACAGTGACAGATGAAGACATACATAAGGATGAGCAGAAAGTCTCATGTATCCCATCTTGCATTGGGAAGGTGAGGATAAGCTGGGGTGCCTAAAAGTCCCTTCATCTTATTCTATCTTCTCTAGTTTTTTATGTTTGCTTAGTCTAATGAATTAGTCACCATTCATTGCCCTGTAGTCTTTAATTCAACTTAAACTTCTGATAAATGATGACATCCTGCCCCATACAACTTCTAGCACTGTGGGGACAGGATATACAATTTTATATTTTCAAGCTTCAGCCTCCCTCTAAGACCAGCACGTTACTTTGCAGCAATCACATTTCTCAGGAGACAGAAAACAAAACAAAAATTTAAGTGCCATTTATTTCAGTTTACCTTTTTTTCTCAAAGCTGTGCCTAAGAAGAATTCATTGTATTTTGTCATGGCACATTTGAATAACAGTGTTTAGGACATTCCATATTTAAAGCCATTCTGGAAATTCCATGCACTCTATAAATAACCATTCTCAGGGATTCAGAAAAAATCCTGCCACCAGTTGTAAGAGTTACAGCCTAAAGGACATGTTTTCATTATGCAGGAGAATGCAGTCCAGCAACATGTTAGCCACAATGAGGAAAGAATGAATTACCAGGTAATTTGCATGTTGCTAGTGCCCATAACTACCAATAGTGCAAAAAAAAAAAACTTTGAAACTTTGCTGCAATAGTCACATCTAGTAGCCTATGCATCACATTGGCAAAGACACCCCTCTATTCACACATCCATACATATATATGTGTAAAGTCACACCCCCACACACCCATACATGTATCTATATTTATGTAAAGTCAGACACACACATGTATATGTGTGTGTGTGTGTGTGTGTGTGTGTAAAGTCTCACACACACACGCGTATGCATATATAAAGTCTCTCTCTCACACACACACACACACACACACACACACACACACACACACACACACACACACACACACACACACTGACATACTTTTTACCTGTCCCTTAGTATACAGAATGCCTCTGATGTATCTTCTTATTATTGTCTCTGCCCTTGTAAATAATGGATACTTACTGTCAGTCAACAGTGCCAGACATCAGAATTCCATTCATCTTAATGTCTGTAAAGTGCATCATAATGCTAGACCTGTTACTCCATAACATTTTTTCAATGAATCCAAGTAATGGTTTAAAGTTCCTCCAGGCTTCTTTCTCCCTCTCTTTCCTTTATTATGTATGTTCTCTGATTCTCTTTAGATATTTTTCTTTTCTTAAACTGTATGTTCTTCATTTCCTCTAGTTCTGGAAAGTTCATTTATTACATTTCTTTTTTCAGCTTGTCCATCCTGTCCCTTCTGTTCTTATTCTGTGAATATTTTGTTTTAAACTTTGAACTACAATACTTACGTTATTATGCAACTATTTTCTTAACTTTATGTACGATGTATTAAAGCTTTTCTCCCTATGCCTTCACTGTAAAGGGATTTCACACAGTCGGACCTTTCCTTTAAACAAAAGCAAATAAATAAATAAATGCATAAATAAATAAATATGTTCTTTTACTGGCTTTGTCCCAAAGCCTCTACCCATATAGACAGACTCCCATCCCTCTCAGCTCTTGCTGGTGCTTTTTATACATGTCCTGTCCATTGTTACATTCAGTGAATTGTGCCAGGTTTTAGAGTATAATAGTTCATATTATTATGTTAAAAGTAACCTCTTGCCCTAACCTATCAGTTATCATAGGGGTTTAAGGCTCATGCTTTGTGTGTCAGGGTTATAGTGTTCTAAGTTTCTCACCCTTTAACTTTAATTCTTTTTTTAAGTGTCAAGGACTTCAGGTAATATGTAAGGATTATCCTTGATATCTGGTGGACCCACGGTGGTGGTGGTGCTGCGGTAGTGTTGTTGCCTCACAGTAAGACGCTGTCCGCTTTGATTCTCAGCTAGATCGTCTTCTGCGTGGAGACATGTGTGAATGGGCGTACCTTCGTTGAAGGTTGTGCATCAGGGCTGGTAACTTGGCACGTACAAATCAACTACCAATCATTAGCAGACCAGAGTTCAGTCGGAAAAGCCAAAAGACACAACAACATCCTTGATATCTGGTGGTAGTACAGAGTGCTAACTCTCTGCTATAGAGATGTGTGTGTGACTGCTGAGAATACATGGCTAGAATGTTTGTAAGTGTCTTTAAAGCTTGATATAAAGAGTATCCCTAGTGTCTAGTGTTCTCTATTCACCCCCAATTTGCAGGACATGCTCTTTAATTTAGGGGACCATGAAGGTGTGACAGTCCACCCCCGCCCCCCCCCCCCCACACACACACACACACACACACATGCACATGCAAAGCTGCTGCTGTGTTATCCTAACATTTGGATTTTTTTATTAGAATTATTGCTTCACTCAAAGTTTTATACATATGCTCAATATATAGTTTCATCATTTTAAGGATGAGAGGCACTCTAAACCAGTTTTAAATCAAAAGTATTTAGATATAATCCCAGGTGATTTTTTAACACTGTGTACAAACTGGGCTTGACCATAACTATACAAAGCTTTCCCTCTGCTGCTGTTTTACTGCCTCACACAGTGTTACCCACACTGCATAGCTCTGGTAAGGAATGAGTGCATGAAACCCTGTGAAAGTAAAGGACAATGTTATACATGCTAGGTCTGTACTGTTTTACTTTAATGTCATTAGCTGTGTCTAAAGTGAACTTTATTCATAGGTTCATAGGTTCATAGGTTGGTACTAGGCTATCGGCCCTAGGGCCTATATAAGCCTAGCCATAACAATTCTTCCCACAATATTTACTTCCATGGACCCCTGTCTAGCAGGGCGACTGACTTGATCTCCAGGGTAAATTTCCTATCTCCCATCCAGTCATCAAGGTTCCTTTTGAAGAGGGCCAAGGAGGCACTCTAATTGACATGTATGGGCAGTCTATTCCAGAGTATGTGGAGTCTCTGGGTCAGGAACCTATCCCTCCAGCATGTTGTGTTCATTGTGATGACAAGGTTTAGGTCCCTGGAGTGTGTGGCTGTGATGGATTGGGATTTTTTTTAAGTGTAGCATGTCCAAAAGCTCTGGGTTTGACATGGCCTTGTATGTTAAGCAGAGATCACCTCTGAGTAGATGATATGTGACAGAGTATAGCTGGAATTTTTTTAGTCGGCCAGCATAAGACATCTGCTTTAGGCCTGTGATTTATTTAGTGAAGTGTTTCTGCGGCCTATCCAGTTGTTGCAGATGTCTTGTGAGGTACATACCAAATGGGGCGCTGTACTCTATGATGGGTCTAATGAGGGATGAGTACAGTGGGACAATGACCTCCTTTTTTCTGGATGAAAAGCCCTTAGTGATGAGGTGTGCCACATAGAAGGATTTCCTAACTGTTGTGGCAATGTGGTTATCAAAGGTAAGAACCACTGTCTACCTGTGTTCCTAAGTCTCTTATCAAACTTTCGGTGTTTAGTGTACTGCCACCTATGTGGTAATTCATGGGTACATGTTTTTTCCCAAAGGGGATAACTATACACTTCTTGGCATTGAGCTTGAGCCCATGGCTCTGACACCAAGCATATGTTTCTGTAAGGCCCTTTTGTAGAATATCCACATCATTTGGGGATTCAATAATGGCTCCCAGTTTGCAGTCATCTGCGAACTTTGTTAGCCAAAGTCCCTCAGTGTTGACCTGTAATTCGGAGAAGTAGATGCCAAACAAGAGCAGTCCCAGGACTGAACCCTGAGGTACTCCATTTGTCACTTGTCTGGATCTGGATTTGGAGTCAGCTACTTTTACAGTGTGGGTTCTGTCAGTAAGCCAGTTGGCAACCCATCGAGCGATGTAGGGATTTATGCCCAGCTTAGTAAGTTTATCTATGATTCCAGAGTGGAGGATGGTGTTGAAGGCCTTGGCAAGGTCCAGATAGGCTGTGTGGACTGCCTTACCCATGTCCACAGCTCAAACGACTGATTCAAAGAAGTCAATCAGGTTCAGGAGACATGATCGTCCCTTCACGAACCCAAATTGGGTGGGGTCCATTGTTTGAAGGTTGCCAGTGTCTTTGTTTATAAGTTCCATTATACTACATTCCATGCCCTTGCAGATCAGGCTTGTCAGACTGATGGGACTGTAGTTCCCAGGATCCAAGGTGGATCCCCCCTTGTGGAGTAGGATAACTGTAGCTGTGCACCACTCAGTGGGGACGAAGCCTGAGGTGAGGCTATGATTAAACATGACACTTAGGTGAGGTGCCAGTTCATTTTGTAGTTCATGTAGTACACAGCCCGGGATGTCGCCTGGTCCCATGGATGCTGTATTCTTAGCTTTGGAGAATATGTTTTTTACCTGTGCTGCCATGATTACCGGAATTTGGCAATCTTTCTGTATTGAGATGGGCCCTTTAGGGGGTGAGAGGGGGGTGAAGTTGGCACTGAATCGATCTGCCAGGATATTGTCAATGTCCTTGGGATCACTATATTTAATGCCATTCTGTTGTAGCTCAGAGCAGATCTGTGCATTGCCATTTAGATTCTTGACATAGCTATAGAATGCCTTGTGGTTGTCTTTGGAATCCTTGGCAATTTTATTTTCGTAACTAGCTTTGGAGGATTTTATGAGGGATCTCAGCTTCTTACTGAAGCTGGTAAGGGAGTTTTTTGCATCCTGGGACTTTCCTCTTTTCTGCAACAGTTTCTTCCTTCTGTTGTATAGTTTTTTTATGACAGGGGACCACCAGATTGGCTTCCTTTTTTTGGATTCTATTTGGGATGGCACAATTCATGCACAAGTGGATGTGCTTGTACAATGCTTTAGTGTAGGATTTGGCAGTCAAACTTTCAGTTCCCGTGTGCATGGGTGTCATGAAGTTTGTCACTTCTGACTTGAGTAGCATAAAGTTGGCCTTGGAGAAGTTTTTTACAGATGTTTCCTTACTGGGGGGGTGAGGGTGGGATGTGGATGTCAAAGGTGATTAGCTTATGGTCAGACCTAACCAATGAGGGGGTGACCACTGGTGTGGAGCATCGATTTCCCATGTTAGTAATGACCAGACCCAGGATACTGGAGCCCCTGATGGGACTATGGATTATGAATTCCAAGAACCATTGGGCAAAGGTGTTGGCACATGAGTAGTTTTCCCAGTTAATGGCAGGGTAGTTGAAATCACCCAGTATTAGGGTGTTTGGTTGTTTTGTAATATTTTCCAGTATGTTTAGAAAGGTGTAGCGAGAATGAACTTTATGGTCCTCTTAATCGACTTGGTCAGAAAAAGTAAACAAATAAAGGAAGTCAGACAACATACAGAATAATAGAAGGAGTCTGCAGTTCTTTTTTCAGGTATGTATGAAGCAGGGAACTCTGCAGGATTAAGAGAATCAAGGAAGCCATTCAGAAATAAGGGTGCCATGGCGTTCAGAAGAATAAATGGATTGTTGCAGTAAGCATAAAGGTTAAAGGTCTGAGAAGACCTTGAGCAGGTGTATCAGATCCTGTAGTCACTGCTGCATTACTGAAATCAATAGATTCAAATACAACTAATAAAGCCAACAAAACCCAGCAGTATTAATGGAGAATGGTCTACTGAAAGGTTGAATCAGAATGCCCCAGTGGAGTTAACAGATTCAAAGGAAATGCCAGCAAGATACATTCAGGGAAAAACATGAATACTAGGTTCATGGTATGCAAGCAGTGTTAGTGATTAAGGGAACCATGCAAGATTTAACAAAACTATCAAGCATAATTTCTTAATGATCACTCTGTGTAATAAACTATTGTTTTTGTTACATCATTTAAATTTATTTTTATTGTAGAAAATACATGGTCGAATTTTATGGGGGGAAAATAACAGGGAGGACTCAGAGTATCATCTCCTATCACATCCATCATTAACCAATGAATTTTTAACATCATAGACCTGCACAATAGTTTATTTGTTTGTTTCTTTATTTCACTTTTGCGAATTTAAAAATATCAAATCAGTTATGGTTGGGGCTCTGTTATGCATGGTGGGACCCCAGTGACCAGAGTTTTCTCTGGTGCCCATTTGGCTATGACTGGCTGCAAAGCTAGATAACACAATTACACGTGTAAGAGTCTTATCAGCATTACAGGTAGGCAGCTTTGTTGTACGCAATGGTATTAAGCTTGCGACAGAGTACAAATATACATGCTGTATTGCTTATATAACCATATGTAGAAAATGTCTGTGAGGCTCCCTGTAATTCTAGAAGACAGACCGTCTATTCCTCAGATTCCATATGCAGAGGAGGCAGTCAAGCTATACTTCAGTTAACAATGCCTCTTAAGACATGTCTTTAAATTTGTTAGATCTGACCACAGTAAGTAAAAAAAGATTTTGGGGCTTCATTAGATACCAGAAACATCTCAGTCCTCCTCATATAAAGAATTATAATCTGCACTATAAACAAAGCAATCTTTGCAAAATATTCCTTATGGTTGTCATACATTTTTTTGCTCTGGTGACAGAATGCAGTCCAATGTTATATTTCAGTGAAATGATAATTTTTCTAAGTGCATTATTCCTTCTTCACTGACTTGCAGTTAGATATATGAATTTGCTAACTTTTATCTTTGTCTCTTTTATACCATTCAGCCTCCAAACATTAGAATCATAACACTGAACCTTAAAAATCACAGCAGGGGGACAGAAAGAGGAATACTTTCTTATGTTTCACAATATAAGTTCTTCCATTACTACATGCTATTTAGTAAGTGATGGGACATATATAGGCTTACTTAATTTATTTAATAAAGTATGGCTTCCTAACACTAGTAACTCTAGGAGGAGCAAGGGTAAAACTGTGGGTCAGAATCAAAGTTCTATGCCAAAATTATAGCAATTGAGAGGCATGAATCAGTTAATGTTATCCTACCATAGAACAACTATCTTAAAGCTGACATTTTGAATGCACAGAAAACAATTTTGCCATTTGAAGAAATGTCTTAAGTGAAAAGAAACAGTTATCAAGCAGACAGTCTGGGAAAGTCATCAATTCCTGGATATTTACCAGAACTCAGGTCCCTGATACCATGGGTAGATGCTTTGCTACAATTCCAATGCATCCCGCAAAGTGTTAACTGCACTCCTAATCTCTGTATATATGTAAATATTTTAAGATTTTGGTTCTCTGATCTATGTACTGTTGTATACCCTATGAGATACTTGTTTATTTTGCACTATATATTTGTATTTGTTTTTTTGTTTATGTTTTTGAAGCTTTTCTCCTCGGGCCTCTGCTGAAAAATGGCTTCTTACCCAGTCAGACTAACCCGGTTAGCAAATGTCAAATAAATAAGTAAAGTAAATAAATAAATCCTCTTCTCTAAAGATTTATCATACTATGAAGGATCTAGATTTTTTCTTTTAACTAAGAAGCTGATGCTTCTATTTTCTGCTCCCCCACAAAATATTTAGTAAATCGCGTTCACAAAATTTGCATTTGTACAAGCAGTAACAATCTTAAACCCCAGTTCTCTATGTTTTTTTTTTAATCTGAGCTCTCTGCTCAAGGTGAAAAGTGTTTCATGACTGCCATTACTGAGCGAGTCTAGATAATGTAATTTGCATGAGCTTAGATGTCAGAGCTGATGTCTAGAAATAAATGGCAGAGAGAAAATGACCATGGCTTTGTCATTTTACATACCTGTGCACACCAAGGCTCATTGATATGCATGACAGGAGCTGAAATGTTTTACAGTACAATGCAGGACTCCAGTGAACCATTCCTAGGTTAATGTGCATAGTATTATTTAGACTTCATTGGTTTTAAAGTGCTGCATATTTAGAGTGGACCAATTAATAAGTGGAGGCAGTGATCCCTGCTCCAAAAAGGGCATATTTTAAATTGGATGCTTCTGTTCAACTTTGGAATGTGATAAGTAAATGGTTGGAGTTTTGTCGAAGAAGTAAATGTGTAATTACGGTGAGATACCTCTCTGTCTCTCTCTCTCTCTCTCTCTCTCTCTCTCTCTCTATAAGACATTGAAAAATGACAGTTTAAAAATGCATGTCTAATGTTTCAGAGAGACAGAAACCTGGTGCAAGTACAGTTGAGTGATACAAGGAATTTTTGGGTGGCTACATATATACAAATTCAGTGACCGTGTCTAGAAATATGAGATAAAACTGAATCAAGAAACAATATCCTTACTCACCAAACATGTATGGTAACCTAGCCATCATTTTAGCAAAGAAGACAAAAATACTAGTTTTCAAACAGATGCACCATCTTTTATCTCACATTTATATCTAGATTTCTAGTTACAAGCTGCCAGAACTTTTCAAATATGTTCAACAACAGAAGCTGCCCACAAAATGCTTCTCATTTGAGATAAAAACAAAGCAAATAAAGAATAAATACATATCTTCTCATCTTCAAAGTATTACCCATATAGTGCTCAAAACAACGACAGCATCTGTCAGCACCTAGCAGATGGCAAGGGATTTCTAGCAAACAGCAGAAAATGATGCAAAATGTTCCAATGGAGAATTCAAATATTGCACATGATAAACTGAATTCATGTCATCAGTGTAACATAAATTGTCTGTGGTATATGTAACTCAGAGGAGTCAGACTTATCTTCAGTATCAAAACAATACAAAATTATTTATTGTCAGAAACTGGTCATGATCATTGATATGTCTACCGGGCAAAATGTGCTTGCTAATATTTTGTACAGTGTTTTTTTAATTGATTGAACAAACCCTGCACATAGTTCATAGGTAAAAATCAAATCTTGCACCTTGTGTCTATAAGGTAAACACCTGTGACTAAATGTGAGTATCAAACCCTGTAAGATAAACACCTTACCCATTATGCCAACCCGCAGCCCTACCCCCAACATCAGTAGGAAATGTTTAATCCAAAGAACCCATGAAGCTTGTAGAACCACATATCTGAACAAGAGTATTTTTCATCCTAGTTTTAACCAAATTAATTTATGAACAATAAAAAATACATCATCACTGCAGCTCCTACTTACTGGATATAATTAGAGGTTTACTCTGCTGATATCATTTACATGTTGGGAGAACTTGCAAATACAATGCCTATATCCATGTAGCATGAATAATGATCAGTTCACTGAGGTTAGCTAAGTGTATGCAGTCAGTGACAGCACATTATGGAAACAACCTATTATAAGAAAGTACATAATTCATTGCTAACATGCAAATGATGTTCAATGAATTCTGAAGGAAGTGAAATCGGCATCTGTGTTGCCTTGTCATACTTGTGGCCCACTACTTCGAGCCACGTTCCTAATGAAATCAGAACACTGTCTGCTATAAAGGAATTAAAAGAAAAAACACCGTGAAAGCACCTCAGCAATGAAAGCAAACATAATTGCATTAGAGTAGTGGTTAATATAACTCTGACACTGCTAATACATTATACTCAAAAACTCTGTATATATTGTACATGATGTTTAAATACACTGCATGCAAATATTTCTAAGATAATTGTAATGTGATTGCTTTGTTCTGTTGTACTATATGATTAATGTAACATATTCAGTGGTGGTATTCACTTCTTGGCAACCAAAGCCTTGGTTCATAAGTTCGTAGCAGGTTACTAGGCTAGTGGCCCTAGCGGCCTTAAAAGCCTAACTGTGTTAATCCTGAGTTGTCTCAATTGCCCTTGGTCAGATAAATACAATTTGCTGAGCGAGCCAATGATAAACACTGACTACCCCTGTCCATGAGGGACATGGGTGCCACCCCTTGGGGTGAATTTGCAGTGTACCTTCCATTTATCCAGGTTGCACTTGAATAGGGCCAGTGAGGAGCTGTGCTTCATGTGAATTGGAAGTTTATTCCAGAGTAGCAGCAATCTCTGGGAGATATATATGTCTCTCCAGTATGTTCTGTTAATGTCACAGGCTAGGTTAAGATCCCTAGAGTGAGTGACACTTATACCATTTGACTTGTGGATGTGCAGTATATCCATCAAGGCAGGGTCAGAATCTGCCCTGTAGGCCAGGTACAAGTTGCCTCTCAACAGCCTATATGATACAGAGTACAGTGACAGGGCTTTCAGTCTATCCACATAAGTCATGGTTTTCTTTGTGAGAAACCTCTGTGGTCTCTCCAGCTGCTGCAGGTGTCTGGTGAGGTACATGCAGAAGGAAACATTGTACTCTATTAATTGTCTGACGAGGGTTGAGTACAGTGGATATACAACATCCTTAGACCTGGATGTGATGCCCTTACTCATGAGTTACGCAACATAGAAGGTATTCCTTACCACTATGGAAACTTGTTGGTCAAATTTCAGATTGCTGTCTACCTGTTTTCCTAGATCTTGCACCACTGGGTTTGAGCATAGGGGGTGATGTCAATATTGCAATTAGCAAGGAATTCTGCTTTGCCAAAGGAGATAATAATGCACTTTTTTCTGTTTGGTTTTAGACCGTGGCTTTGGCATCAGTCATTTGTCTGTCTTAGCCCCTCCTGTAATATGTTAACATCATTCTGGGACTCAATGATTGCACCAAATTTGCAGTCTTCAGTGAACTTGGTAAGCCAAAGACCATCTACTTTAGCATAGACTTCTGAGAAATAGATACCAAACAGTAAAAGGCCCAGCACAGATCTTTGTGGTATGCCACTGGTGATGGGTTTACTGATAGGGGTGGGGTCATCAACTTTATCAGTATGTGTTCTCTCAGTAAGTCAATTGGCTACCCTTCTAGTAACATTAGTGTTAATCCCCAGTTTTTTAATTTCTGCAAGTCTTTAGGTTTTCTAATACCATGATGGGAGTGGACCCTATTCCTAAGTCAAAGTATGATTAAAGTTCATGAAATTAGTATTGTTTCAATCTTTGACGTCAGACAAAAGTGCTCTTTGCAGCACCCGCTATGTGCCCAGTAATGACCCCTTCTGTAATCTGTATGAAGTTACATGTATCAGTAACATATCTAAGTGCGACTGTAAATTCTTTTTTATAAGACCCATTGCTCATACTACTATTGGAACTGTCTGGATATCCTTCTTCCATATTGCCCTTGTTTCTGCCTTCAAATCCTGGTATTTTATGGCTTCGTGTTTCTCTGTATTTAAGACACTATAGCCCCTGGGTGTAGCAATTTCAATGATCAATGCTACTTTTTAGTAGCTCCCCAGCTGGGAGAGTTTCCCTATGATACCCGAATGGAGGAACGTGTCAAAAGCCTTGAGTAGGTCAAGACAGGCAGTATGCACTCTCTTACCTTTATCCAGGGCTTTGATGACTTTCTAGAAGAAGTCTAATAGGTTTAATAAGCATGATCTACTCCTAACAAAGCCAAACTGGGTTGGGTCTAGAGTCTGAAGGTCAGCTATGTCCTTGTTGATAAGGTCTGTGATGATTCTTTCCATGGCCTTGCAGATGAGGCTGGTTAGACTTATGGATCTGTAGTTCCCAAGGTCGGTTGATGGCCCCCCCATTTGTGCAATGGGATTACTGTTGCTGTTTTTCATTTTGCTGGAACAAAGCCAGTTCTCAGGCTATGGTTAAAGAAAATGCCAAGTAGGTCTGCTAGGTCGTGTTTTAGACTGGTTAATAAGAAACCTGGAATGTTATCTGATCCCACTGATGATATGTTTTTTGGCCTTGGAGAGTGCAGATATGACCTGATCTCTAGATATACAAGGCAGAGGACTGGTGTCAGGTATGCTTTGGTGTTTGGCTGGTGGGCACAGGGGGAGGGGTGAAGTTTATACCAAATCTGTCAGCTAGCAGGTTGGAAATTTCCTCTGATATAGCATGAGCGGTACCATCTATTACCAGTTTGCACATAACTGGCCATTCCCTTTTAGATTTTGGACATAGTTAAAGAATGCCTTATGATTATCCTTAGCTAGGGATGCTATTTTAGTTTTGTAATTAGCTTTAGAGGACTTTACAAGATTTCTGATTTGCCTTTTCAAGCCATGGAGGGAATTCTTCCTCTGTTGAGGCAGTGTGCTCTTGTTCTTAGATATCAATTTCTTTCTTTTGTTATACAAGCTGTTCATACTTGAGGTCCACCAGGGTGGCTTGTTTTTTGGGAGGACCTGGTTTTAATCCAGTCAGGTACAGCTGAGTATATACAGCTGCTTACGTGTTTGTACAGGGCATTTGTTTACATCACTGCATAGGAGTCATTGTTGTCTCTGACTGCAGGGGGATATAAAACTTTTTATACCATCACTTAGTAGGCTGTAGTTTGCTTTGGAAAAGGTTTTTACATTATTTTGCTCCTGTGGTGGTGACAGGTTCAATAGCTACTTTGAAAGAAACTGATTTATAGTCCAACCTTAACAGGGAGGGCATCACATGGGGGGAGTGTAGTGACCCCATGATGGTGAGTACTATGTTTAGAACATTTGACCCCCTTGTGGCGGTGCAAACTATCTGTTCCAGAACATTTGCATTGACAAAGTCCAGGAGCCTCTGGGTGAGCAGATTCATGCTCATGTTTGTCACCAAGTTAATGAAAAGATAGTTGAAATCTCCCATGACTAAAATGTAGGGCTATAGGGCGAACGACTCCAGTAAGTCCAGGTAGGTGGTGTGCTTTTCTTGGGTCATGGTGGGGGACCTATACCTAACAATGATATGGTAGGGTATTTTGCCGATAGTTACTTGAACATGGCGTAATTTGAGAGAGTCATACTGTTTGATCAGTCTTGAGATGTACTTGGCTTTAATGAAGATGGACACACCTCCACCTTTGGTTCTTTCACACTCATTTTGAGGTCTGAACATGTGGAAGACATTGTAGGCTTGTATGGCTGGGGTGTTTTTCGCTGCCTTGAGCCATGTCTCAGTGACTGCACAGAAGTCAGCATCTTCCAAAGTGAGGAGTGCTTCCAGGGACTGCAGTTTCATGCTTAGACTCCTAGCGTTAAGCAGCAGAACCTTGAGTGGATTTTGTTACATCACAAATGTTGTTTTGACATTGCCTAAAAAAGGCACTATAGGGGAGGCAAGTATCTTTGCAGTATCCAAAAGCCTAGAGGAGACAGATGCAGACCATCTCTGGCAAAGCAGCATGGCCTGTCAACTATGTCTTCCCAGGCTGACAGATACTGGATACCCTTGGACTTGACACCACAAGCTAAGCCAATTGTTGAAGTCAATCATTTTTTGTTTATATTGTGGCATCATCCTGGGTGAAGATAGAATGCTACTTAGGGCTAGGGGCATACCTGCCTGGGACACATAATCTGAGAGTTCTGTCATGTCTCTCTTCATATAGTCTAGAGAGGTACATCTCAAGACATTTATCCCAACATTGACTATGACTGAATCATAACGGTACTTGTTGTTGAGTGACTTGAGTGACTTGAGTGCATGTGTGATTTAACAGATCCTGGCACCTGACAGGCAGCTGACCATGACCTTCTCCTTGTCCAGCCTGGTGAGGGGGACATCTGTGGGTCATACTACAGAGTCGCCTATGAGCAAGACATTAGGTTTTGAGGTGTTCTGCCTTAGAAGCTTATTTGCTGAGACACTAGTGTATGTGTTATTATGTATAGTGGTTTCCATTTCCATAGCAGTGTATGCAAGTGGTTTATGTTTGGGAGGCCTCTAATCATTTGGTAAGCTTCTCGTGAGTACTTCCACATATGTGGGTTTATGTGTCATGACCTCATTTTGTGTGAGAGGTGAAGTGTGTATGCTGACAACCTGTTTGATGTCTGTTTTGTTGTTATGTGAGAAAACTGATTCCATTTCCATACTGTAATTACATCTCTCACATAGGGTATTTGTTTGTTTTAGGAGTAAGTTGTTGTCATTATACATGAGGCAATTACTACATTGCCTAAGTATGTCCATTTCAATCAGGCTGGCTGGTTAAAGGATAGGAAACTATCCATCCATTATAGCAGTTTTTTTTTACCATATGTACTACTGGGGAAGGGGGTGGGCTAGTTTGACCAGTTTTTGTGCTAGGACTAACAAAGGTACTTGTTCTACTGAAGGCTATGAATGATACATATGGCAACAATGCTCAGTGCACCTGTAGTGCAGTAGGAAAGCTTGGGAGGGTTCCAGTGCCAGATACAGGGCACCACTAACCTCTGTTGCACTGTGTGCTGCAGCTCACAAATGTGAACCTTAAATGCAAGTGAAAATAAAACACTTTTAAGCTAATTTACCAATAGGAAAGCACACACTAAACCTTTCTCCAGCAACTGCAGCTCAGGCAAGGCTGGATCCATACTATTCTGCCACAGGAGAGCCTTTCTTAATGTTTAGTGCTCAAGTGTATCAATAACAGGCTAGATTCACAGGTCTGAATCTAGTCTATGCTATCTAAGTAGCAGAACAGTGCAAATTAAGTGCAGAGAAGTGCAAAAAAATACTTAGAGCCCTTTTATGTGTTTCCCAGCTCAGATAGACCAGGTAAACACCTACTGCCACTAGATGAATAATCACAGTCCTCCCAATGCAAAAGCACAGTAAAGGAGTGTCTGGAATGAAATGCTACCACAAACAAACTTAAACAGTATGAAATGCTACCACTTAAAAATATAGATACGACAGTGTACTTTAAACAGCTTATAAAAGTGTGATTATCCAATACAAGTACTTTGCTTTGAATAAATAAGCCAAGAGCAACTCAATTGTATAGAATTTATAAAGGCACTAAAAAAACATAATAAGCTGATTAATAAGCCCTCCAGCCAATAAAACTACATTCAGAAATCTCAGTTGTTTCCCCAACCTAAACATACCATGCTACCTCCCAGTGCACTAGAAGGAAAATCCACTGACCTCTTTTCTCTTTTGATGTAAAAAGAGTTGTTTGCTGGAGTGTAAAAATACATTACTTTATCCAACAGCTATTTAGATAATTAAATCAGATCAAGTAGAACAAAGGAGAAAAAAGTTTTTCAATATAAGCACAAGGAAAGGCAAATAAATAATTCAAGATATCAATAGCAGTGTAGAAAGGGAGTAGCTTATTAAACTCAATTTACAGTAGGGGTGGGCAGCTTAAAATCACCAGGTATGAAAAATGCAGATCAACAAAGGGGAGGATGGGTAGGAAAAATAACTAGCAGGGAATCTCCAGTGGTACTTTAATTTATGCAGGCATCAAATCTTTTCAGACAAAGACAGAGGCCTAGAATTTCACTGAGTATTTAAGTATCACTTAAGAGACAATTTAACCAATGAAAAAAAATGTGAAATGTGCAGCCTAGATAATGTGTGTCTACCTCTCACATTGAACAAAAACACCAGGCCAAACATACCTCTTAAAACAGAAAACAAAATGGAGCAGATATCAGAAAACAGCTCTATCAGTCACAGACAAAAAAAATATAGGTTTCGTCACCCAGCAGGGAATCACCAGCATTGCTTTAGTTTATGCAGGCTTCAAATCTTTTCAAAGACCTTCATAGGTACATAGCTTAGTATTAGGTTAACTGCCCTTGTGGGCCATTTTAAGATTAGCCAATTACCCCATGTTAATGGGGTTAATTTATAATGTTTGTGCATCCACTTGTCTTTATATGATATACTCTATTTCTGTATGTTATCTGCTTAAGGAGCCTTATTAACCACTGGTTATGCCCATGTAGTAACCCATACTAATTCCTTCCACCACTTTCTCTGAACCCTACCTACATAACCTTTTGCAATTTAATTCCAGTTCTCTCTATGCCTTAGAGAGTAGACCTACCTAGTCTAATGTTTAGTCTCTACAACTCTCTCCTACACTCAATCCTCTATTAACTTTACACTTGCATAGATTGCTGCTTGCAGCATTAACTTGCTCTCACATATAAAGATCTATATAGACTTTTGTTATTTTTCTTATTTCATGCTGCCTTAAAGTTGCTATGCTACTATAGGATAATGGGATGACTCACTGCTTAATACTGTAGCTGGAGCTGTAATATTTGTTACTGTATTTTTTTATATTTCTCTTTCTTAATAGTGCACCACTTCAAATTTGTTTATTGTTTAATCTTTTTTCTTATTATTCTGCTACTTTAACTCTAATTTTTGTCTATAAAAGATTTGTATTCTTCACCTTAAAATAGTACTGCACCTAAATTGTTACTTTTTTTACTTATTTGTACCTGTAGTTGCTAATATTTTGCTTATGTGGAGCTTTTCTCCCAGGGCCTCTACTGAAAATGAACATATATCAAGTTAGACTAGCCCGGGCAACAAATGTAAAATAAATAAATAAATAAATAAGGTTGTGGCTGAAACGGGTCAAAGTGACCAGCTCACTCACTTTTTTAAACAAATAGTAAATAAACAAATAAAAAACTTAGCCTTGACCCCCCCCAAAAAAATATATATATACACACACACACATATATATATATATATATATATATATATATATATATATATATATATATATATATATGTGTGTGTGTGTGTGTGTGTGTGTGTATACAAAACCCTCTGCATTCCTTTTGTATGGAACTATACCTCTTGAAACCCGACTTTTTACAATCAACTCTGATTGCAGCAGCTGTCTTCATGGTACCAAAAGTAAATCTCAGACTTCAAGTCAGAAGTGTACAAGCATACACGCTAAAACCATAGCATGTCAATGTCTGCCTAAGATGATTTTACTGATAAGTAATTTCTGTTAGCCATTAGTTAGGCTTATGTCTACTGATTTCAATCATACATTTTGTCTGAGTAACCATGCACAGTTAGCAGAGTTTTCATCATTCTTATTTTCTGAATTTGACAGCATGAGTTGAAGCCACTGTTTGCCAGTCTGAATTCCTTGCATGATAATGACTTTAGTCTGGTTGACACTTCTCGTCCAGATGGGTGAGATTCTGCATGCTGAGATGTAGTGTTTGTCCCAGTAGGTTCCACAGCACCTCCATGATAAAATTCTAAAACAACTCAGTTAACCATGAAATTATTTCATTTTATGTTCTTTTTTCAGATGTCTTATGCCAGAGTTTTGGCAAAATTAATAAAACTCCATCCTTGTTTAAAATACATCATACTGAAACCTCCATAGGGTGGCCGCGGTGGTGCAGTGGTTAGCGTTGCTGCCTCGCAGCAAGAGGTCTTCTGGTTCGATGCTGGGGTGCCTTCTGTGTGGATTCTGCATGTCCTCCCTGTGGTCAAGTGGATTTCCTCCGGGTGCTCCGGTTTCCTCCCAAAGACATGCTGTAGGTGGATTGGACACTCTAAACTGGCCCTAGGTGTGAGTGTGTGTGTGTGCCTTCTGTGGAAGACACACACACACACACTCACACCTAGGGCCAATTTAGAGTGTCCCTAGGTGTGAGTGTGTGTGTGTGCCTTCTGTGGAAGGTTGGGTGCTGGGCTGGCAACTCGACACTGTAAAGCTCCACTGCAAATCATGAGTGGACAGGTGATCCGCTGTGGGACCCCTAACCGAGAAAAGCTGAAAGAAGAAGAATACTGAAACCTCCATTTGGTAACAATAGTAAATGACAGAATGGTGACTAGCTGCAAGTATCCACTTCTGAGGTGTCAGAGTGCTCTACTATACATAACCATTTGTATTTATCGTTACTTCATTTATTTCTGAAGAGTGGAACAGTAACTGGATCTCTTCAGTCAGGTAATCTGGAGTGGTGGCAATGATCTACTTTGGGACAGGATAGAAAATATTAAAAATATTGCCAGCTTTCCCTGAAAAGTACTGTGTGTGTGTGTGTGTGTGTGTGTGTGTGTGTGTGTGTGTGTGTGTGTGTGTGTGTGTGTGTGTGTGTATCTATTTGTGTATATGAATGTGGTTCATATTCATTGGGGGAAGGAACAATGGAAGGCACTTAATTCAGTTGGGGAAATAGGAAAATAGCCTCAGAACCTAGGCCTAAAACCCTGACTGTGAAGTATGTTCTTAAGAGTGCAAGGTATAGGATCATAGTTCATGACAACACAGCTTATTTCCTGCATGGTCTTGTGGCCAAGCTTCAGTTAGTGAGTTAATTAATGATTTTGTATGCACATTTTATATTTCAATCTGCTTGCTGACAATGATATGGCTTGCAACGCCATAACCCATAGTGGTCATCTGATTATTATAGGTATGACATCTCCACTATGACCCAGAAACCAAGGAGCCTGAATCCTCATCACTGACACTGGAGAGGGACATTCTCTTGGTACAAAAATGAATACACTGAGTATTTCCAGATGCAGCTCTCTGCATCAAACACAGTTTCCCTTAACAGCACCCAGGGAACACACTCAGTCCAGGGGTTTATTTTCTCTCTCTCTCTCCAGATCCCCTATAAGAATCCTCACTGGCACAGCTATAGAGTTCAGTCCTCAGTTGAGTGTCCAAGCCAAGTCCTACACCACTGTATCTGTGAAACCACTGTTTTGTATCCCTGCTCAAAGCAGGTGACACACACACACACTCTTTGAGATTTGATTTTTTACACACACGCACACACACACACACACACACACACACACACACACACACACACACACACACACACACACACATACACAGACAGACACACACACACACACACACACAAACACACACACCTGGGAAAGGCTGGCACAGATTTACTAGTTATACCCCCTTCTGCCCAAACTATAAGGTAGTTGCACTGTCACCAGACACTCCAAAGCCAGAAACTCTAAGGCTCTTACAAGGGTCCCCAATTATACTGTGAAATTAATATAAATACAAATTATAGTGTTTGGCCAATGCAGCAAAGCTTTCTGGAGTGGCCACAGTGTCATCAAATAGATGTAAGTCCTCTCAAAGTTTAAAATGTTCTCTAAAGGACCCGACACAATGAAAGGTTCAAATATATTTAATAATAAATAATAAAATAACATGATAATACTAAATATCTACACACAATAAATACCAGAGTTTCAAACACAAGAGCTATTAAAATAACAGAGATGAATAGATTTACGCAGATACAGAAAAACAGTACTTAATAATCTCACTATATTTTCCTGACTGATCTAAAGAATTACTATTCCCTGGTTCATTTACTAGAGCAAGGCAAGATGA
Source organism: Protopterus annectens (assembly GCF_019279795.1). NCBI lineage: Eukaryota > Metazoa > Chordata > Ceratodontiformes > Protopteridae > Protopterus > Protopterus annectens. The sequence continues at coordinate 1,699,489,386 of NC_056725.1, read as the reverse complement.
AGTAGGTGAGGTGTCCTTCCTTGTCAGGTTCCAAAAACAGAGTGCCTTGAGACTTCTGTCTCATCTAGTATTAAAATATCATTACAGAGCTGACTTACAGAATGACATCACACACATCTGGTCATATAACTTCTGATTCCCATACTACCCTCTTGGCTAGAAGCCGCCAGGATCTTGCATGTAGGTGTTACCATACACACAGACAGAGCTTTGCTAAAATGTGTTATAGCATCCGGAAGCCATAAAACCATTTCAACACTTCCATCTACCCAGAGTACCAATTAGTTCAGTACTAGAGACAATGCAACAAGGATTCCTAGACTCTGTTTTCACAAACATTTTATCTCTGGTTACAATCAGAACTGTAAGATACAATCTTTATGGCCCAAATTAAGTAATTTAATTTCTTACTATTTTTCAAAGTTAGCTGGACTGAGATTAACCTCTTCTTTTCCAGTCCTCTGTTTAAAACATATACATTTAATCTGTTATAATACAGTCAGGACCCACTGTTTGTACATTTTTCAGCACAAGCATCTGTACAAATTAGTTTGATATGCAAATGACATGTAATGCTTTACAAAATTCCAGTTAGCTGTGGTGTCATGTGTTACATATCCACTGCACCTTTTCTGGCATAGCTGGCAATACCTCACATCGGCACAATATGAAATGGAGCAGAACCATGGACCATAGCCTGTACCCAATGTTACATCTTCTTGCAGAGGGGAAAATATTGTAATTGGATTTATTTAGCCTACAAAGCAATTTCATTATCAAAGATGCATGCACTCTTGCAACTTCAAGATAAATATACAGTGCTATACATTGCATGGCAGTTATTTTATTTTAGTTTAGTTTAGTTACAGTAGTTAGGTAATAGACAGAAATGCACATTACCGTGAGACATCAGTGTCACATCTAAGATGTGCAACACCAAGGGAATTTCATATGCCAGTATGCACAAGCAGGACATTTTAGTAGCTTCAATTGCAACTGAAATGTGGCCCACAAAATCCAAAATCTAAAGACATCCTGCCAGGGATGTTATAGTATGCAGCATGCAGAAAAAGGGCAATTCAACCCAATCAAAGATGATTTCAAAACTCACTTGGAATTAAAGTTATAAAACCTGTAGATGATATGCCTGCAGCTTGAGGCAGCTGAGATAATTGAAATACTTGAGATGCAAAGTGAGTAAGAAAAGCAGAAGAAATAGAAAAGGATTACCAGCATGAGAGGGTGGTACGCTCTCTTCCACAAAGGCATGTGTGTAGTTGGAGAGGGGTAAGCTGAACCCTTGATGCTAATTTCAGTACCAGATTATTTCCACAATATACAGAGGAGAGGAGGGTGACTTTGACAGTTTTATTTGGGCAAATTAAAGTGTATAAAATCAACATCAAACTGATCAAGGGCAGTGGCTGAGGTTTGTAACTGCATTCTGTATCAGAAATGATTGCTGTATATTGACTGAATTATAATAAAGTTAAACAATGTTTATTGGAATGTTTAAAACTGATTCTTGAAAAAAAAGTGGAAAGGAAGTTAAACTTAGAGAGCATACTAGAAAGGCAGATTGCAGGACTTGTTATTATGTCACAGAAATAAGAACTTTCTTTCATAGATGAGTGAGCGGATGTCAAGTTATTACAACTACAGGAGGATGCACCCAGTACACAATCAGAAGACATAAAAATCCAGCTGGCATACTATGAGTGTAACACTGTTGAAGAGATGGGGAGAAAGTGGAACCTCTAGCTAGCAGCTCCCAGATGCACAAGATGAGGGTACACACTGCTGCACATGGGTGCAAGGAATCTTATGGGAAGCAGCCTACAGCTGCCTCCACAGACAAAAGTCGGACCACCAGATTTAGTACACACCCAGGTCTAGGTGTCAAATGTTTTGAATGTAACCATATGGGGCATGTACAGTACAAATGCTGACTGCAAAAAGGTAAGAAACAAAAATTAAGAAAGGCAGCAGCCAGGATTACAACAGAGATGGGCTGTCAAGAAAGAATTACTTCACCATTAGGATTACAACAGAGATGGGCTGTCAAAGGAGAATTACTTCACCAAACTACCTCAAGAGTTTGTATTTTGTCTTCAGGGAGAGGAAATTGACCATTGCCAAGAAAGAGAAATATAGAATCAGAAATAACTATTGCTAAGCCGGGTTCCTATCAGAAGACCGAAGACTCATTTTGTCGAATACATCTTGGTCGAACTTCAAATGTCGAAAATGCAAAATGAAGCGGCATATAAGTGAATTCTTTCACTGGGAAAGAAGTCACTTGGCTGCTTCCGTCACTTTGCCATTTTCGGCACTGTAGTGTGATCTCGGAGTTGGTATATTTAAGTAGGGGGGTGTGGGAGTGATCCACTTTATGTAATGTTTGAATGTGTTTTGTTTGGGTTTTTTTTCTTTTTTTTTCTTTGGGAACAGCGATTTTTTTTTTTCCCCCGGGAAAAAAAATCGCTGTTCTGGTGGTTCAATGTGTTGTGAATTCAAACTTTTGAGTTTGACATAACAATGATCGATCATTTGATCATTCATTGTTATAATATAGACCCACTGAGCCTGCTGTGGTTATATGGGAGCAATACTTTCTCAGGCAGCCCACTACAGTTAGGGCCATGAGCGGGAAACTTTATGGGGTATCATTGGCTAGAGTACACTTGGATTGTGAATAAGAGAAAGTAGAAGGTTTGTGGCAGTGTTTGATGATATTCCAATGGATGTTTTACTAGGAAATGATTTTGACAATACAGTACCTTGTGTGCATATGGATACATGCAAACAGGCAGCCATGGAGGTAAATACATGGGGGATGCAGCAGAAGGGAGACCCAGCCAGTTCTCAAACCTTCAACCATATCTGATGATTGGCTGTTTCAGGGAGGAGCTCGTTAGCAGCAGTTAGCCTGAACTTGATCACAACTGTGAAAAGGTATTGGGCTTCTCTTGACAGGACTAGTTTGAGTGGAGAATTTGGTAGTAGTACCAGGTCTGAATTGGAGACTTCACTGCCCAAAGATACCAGATTTCCTTTGGAAAGGGAACTGTGGGGGGTCATTAAGAAAGAGTTGAGACAGGCCCAGTTCTCAGACCATACTTCACAAAACTTAAGGGAGGTAGTCAAGGAGACTCCTGATCCTCAAGAGTAGAGTGAGTCTGTATACTAAGACAAAGTGTTACCATGCCAAGAATGAAACCATGAAGGAGGGATGAGGGGAGAAGTGATACAGCATCTAGTAGCACCAAGATCTTACTGAGAAACACATTTGGCCGTAGCCCACAATATTCCATTTTCAGGATACCTTGACATAAAACATACAAAAATAAGTATTATGAAGAATTTGTACTTGTCAGGCATTGCAGATGCTGTGACAGGGTACTGGGAAGCACACAAGCATACAAAAATGTTGGAAAGTCACAAAATAAAGTTACATGAAATGACTTCCTTGAGTTCCACCAATGGCTCATAAAGCATAAACTACCTCCAACTGCACCAATACCAAAACTATGCTTTTCTGAACTCCACAGAAAATTCACCAAGCACCTAACTCTTTAACTATCTTTGACCTACACAACCATTCCATAGAGAATACTTGTACCTTTAAATACCTAGGACTATTGCTTGATCAGTCATTAAACTTCCATTTCCACATAGACAAACTGAGAACCAAAATAAACTCCCTCCTCTTTTGGGCCAAAAAATATCTCCCTTCTTTTATCCAGACTAGCCAAACCACTCACTGGCAAAGGAGCTTTCCTTTCTCAACTTGAATATGGGCTCCCAATTTTTACTTATGCCTCCAAGAAAACCATTATCACACTCCAGACTATCCTTAACACCATCTGCTGATTCATTACAAACTCATCTCTGTGTGAGCATCACTGTATTACCCAAGGAAAAGAAAAGCAAAGCAAAAACAAAGATCAAACGTACTTTTGGGATCTCAACTCTACAAACTACTCCAACTCCATACGTTTACTTGCCCTGTAGCTAGACTTCATGAAAAACCCTCCTCATATAACCTGAGACAATGTCACAAGCCACACCAACTCTCCTTAGCCCTAGAGCCAAACTCCACACCACAACACCTACTGTTTGGCAAGCTCTCCCCATTGACAATGAAATCAACACTTATTCCAAAATTCAAAATGCATCTCAGATGTACTTCTTCATCCAAGCCAAATTAACCTGCTTCAACACAGGACATATCACCTAACCTATCTTCTTTCTGAGTCTCTTCTCTCTCAAGATTGACTGAAGATTGACCCACCTCAGAAACTAATGTATATATTGTACATTACACTCTGCTTAATTGTACCATACAATGTGCTTGTTCACAGAATGTATGTACAGAGTTATCTGTATGCAATTAGTCTGAATTACTCTGTTACTGCTTACATTTCTGTATTTTTTTTTGTGAAATGTTTTGTATTTCACCTGGGCTGAGCCTCAAATAGGTCAATACTGATCACAGCAATACCCTGATAAACAAAAACAAAGAAATAAACAAAACTCCTTTGATATCTTTGCTCATTACTTAAGAACTGCTTCAGAAGGTAGCTATCAACAGTCTGTGGTCTTTTATCATTTTGGTGGGAGTGGAGGTGGACTATGCTACTAGATCTACTAGATATCCTGAGGTGGTGGCTCTGTCTCGGTTAAAACTGAGATGGTGGCAAATGGTATGCTAGAAATTTTGAGCAATACTTCTTATTTTCGCATTTTTTCAGTTCTATGAAATCCATACAGATAGTATGGAACAGGTATGGTGGTGCAGGGAAACTCCCTTGTTTAGGCTTCAATGCCCCTTGTGCATGATGCTTGTTACAAACATGGCATGCCGCACAAAAATTTTTTGTGTAGTTTGTAAATCCATATGCTGTGAACACTCGATTTACTAACTGTACCATCCCCCCTGTTGAGCCATGGCACTGCCCATGGCTCATCAAAATTGCATATCTAAACAAATTAGACGGTGATATCGGTTTTCCTTCTTTGGAGATGTACAGCTCTTTCTCAAGAATTGCTCCTAGTTTTATCCATTTCTGTTTTTTTACTTTTGTAGTAAGTGTCTGCATTGTTTTCAACATTTCTAAATCTAAAATCTCAGAAGGTTGTAATTCCTCACTTAAAAGAAATATTTCTGAAGCTGAAGCTGCCTGCTTTGCAGCTGTATCAGCTCTCGCATTACCTTTTGAAATCCTATCCTGTTGCTTGGTATGAGCTACACATTTACAAATAGCTACTTTCTGAGGTAACTGAATAGATTCTAACAAATCTAAAATAAACTGTGCATGATTAATCGGTTTACCAGTAGATGTTATCATTCCTCTATTTTTCCACTGTTGCGCAAAAACATGTACAGTAGAAAAAGCGTACTGGCTGTCAGTAAAAATGATCACACATTTACCCTTTGCCAAGGTACATGCCCTTGTCAAGGCAATCAATTTTGCTGCTTGTGCAGATAAGTTGTGTGGTAAAGACTTTGCTTTTAAAATCTCAGTATCAGAAACTACTGCATACCCCACTAGGTTCTGCCCTGTAGGACCCCTTCTGCATGAGCCGTCCATGTAATATGTCACCTCGGCATCATCCAAGGGAACATTCATTAGATCTTTTCTAGGCAGTGTCTTTTGCTCGATCTCCTGCAGGCAGCTGTGTGGTGTGCCATCCGCAGGGGTCGGGAGCAAGGTAGATGGATTCAAAGTTGTACATCGTTTAATTGTCATATGAGGTTGGCTCAACAGTATAGTCATACAGGAAAGATGTCTAGCAGGAGAAAGATATGCTACTTTTTTTTTGCAGTAAAATAATCGCGACTGCATGAGGCACTCTCAATGTGAGAGGGTGGAATAACACTACTGAGGCTGAAGCCTGTACTGTCATTGCAGCTGCGACTACTGCTTGTACACAGTGGGGCAGGGATCATGCCACTGGGTCCAGCTGTGATGAATAGTAAGCTATGGGGTGTTGCTTGTCCCCATGTTGCTGTGTTAACACTGATGTCATATAAACTTGCTTACAATCTACAGTTTGGAAAATACGTTTATGATAGTTTGGTAATCCTAAAACTAATGAGGATGCTATCAATTGTTTTAGTTTGCAGAAAGATATTTCTGCTTCTGGTGTCCATTGTAATAAATCTTGTGCTGCCATAGGCTTCTTGTATATCAAGTTGGTCAGTGGAGCAGACTCCAAGGCATAGTTTGGAATCCAACTCCGACAGAAATTAGTCGTACCCAGGAAAGACATAATTTCCTTCTTGGTAGTCGGTTTGGGTGCTTGTAAAATTGCTATTTTCCTATTTTCATCTAATGTTCTGCCTTATTTGGATATTACATATCACAGGTATTTAACCTGCTTTCTACAAAGCTGCAACTTGTTTTTGTTTACTTTATGTCCTTGAGTGGCTAGAAATTGTAGTAATGCTATGGTATCTTCTCTGCATTCTTGCTGGGTGTTGGCTGCCAGCAGGATGTCGTCTACATAAAGTAAAATCTGACTGCCTCTTGGTGGGCTAAATCCCGCCAAGTTGCTTCCATATCTTGTATGAATATTGTTGGACTTTCACAATATCCCTGTGGCAGTCGCGTTCATGTATACCTTTTCCCTTGAAATGTGAATGCAAACCAATGTTGGCTGTCAGGGTGTATCGGTATAGAAAAGAACGCATTGCTAATATCTACCACAGAAAAATACTTCTGTTGAGGCTTCAAATCATTTAATAGGGTGTGTGTATCTGGCACCGTAGGTGCTCTAGGTATTACTGCGTCATTTACAGTTTGTAAATCTTGGACCATACACCATTTTCTGTTTGCTTTCCTGACAAGAAATAAGGGTGTGTTACATGGTGAATCGGGAGATTCTACCAGTACTCCTTCCTTAAGTAAAGCTGCTATTATAGGTTTGATTCCTACTTCTGCATCTTTCCTTAAGGGATACTGTCTCTTCTGTGGTCTAAATGCTGATTTTGGCGTAATAGTAACTGGTCCTGCTGTACGAATTAGTCCTACATCTGATTTCCCTGTTGACCAGAGAGTTTCTGGTATTTTCCGTAAGGCATTTTCTTCCTCTTCTAGTAAGAGTGCTAATCAGCTGTCCTCGCTAGACTGCAAGTGTACAGCTGGGTGTGTCTGTGTTATCCAATTTAACTTCTGCTTCTGTACTCCCTGTTCTGACAATTCTAGCTCTGTCTGTTTTTCCCACTTTGTGACTTTTTCTCCTAGGTCTGCCCATTTCACATTCTTGTCCTTAGTCAAACTAACATGTGGTAATCGATTAGATTTATAGAGTGCAAAGAATTCCTGGGGCAATGAACAGCTAACTACACTGTTCCCTTCTGTGTCCCAGTACAGATTACATAATACTTATCTGTTTGCATGTTTTTTAAACAGTTCTTGCTCATATTCCTTATCAGGTCCTGGAGTGCTACAATAATACAGAGTATAGTGCAACAAATGCTGTTTATCAGTGTCAAGGGAGGGGGACTTACTGATGGCTACATTCATCAGTTCTTCGGTTACTGCCCCTGGACCAGTCGTGACCAAGTCCTGGCTGTACCAATAAAATGTTTCGCCCTCCTGTCGCACCACAAAAGTATCCATTTGTCGCTGTGCTTCCATACCCTGCATAGTTGGAACTACTGCTATGCCAAATATCTGCATAAGATCTCTGTCCAAAAGGTTTACCGGGCATTTTGCAGAAACAACAATTTTGCTTTTCTAGGTCATCCCTGAAACAGGGTCAGTTATTGCTATGTTATGGGAGAGTGGCTCCCGATACAGCTGTCCATTAGCTGCTTTCACTAATATGTAATCAAATGATTCTGAATTTTCTGGTAGTTTAGAAGGATGTATCAGGGTCCGTGATGCCCCTGAGTCACACAGGAATTTTACTTCCCTCCCCTCTACCAGAAGTGTAACTTCCGGTTTCGTGTCTGCTAAATAGAGCTCTAGGCACAACAATGCTAAGTCTAAAATTTCACTCTCTTCACTATCTGTGATTTCTTGCACTTCCTCTATTTCTTCTATCACATTCTCTTCTCCCTCTATCACATTTGCATTTGTCTTTTCTTGGTTACTCCCTTCTAGTGATTTTTGACTATCATATAGTCAGTCCTCACCCTCCTTATCTTCCATGGCTACCTTTTTGTTTTGCTTGCAATCCCTTGATAAATGTCCCTTTTTCCCGCATTTGAAACATTCACCCCTTTTCTTTCTCTCTTCAAACTCCTCTGATCGCTTATCAGATTGTTTGTTTCCCTGGGCATTTTTCTTGCCCTTTTTCCCGGACTGTACTACATAAACCTCTGCTCCATCTTCTACAGAAAATACTTGGGCTTTCTTTTTCTTTTTACTGTTAAAATGCCTTTCGGCATGTCTAGCATATTCAAGTAGTGACTGTAATCTACTTGTACGATGGTCTACCATGTGCTTTGTAATAAAGCTGCTTATAGGCAAAATACTGCCTTTCAAAAATGCATTCTTCAGCTGCTGCTCATACGGGGAATCGTGTGTTTGGTCTTCAGGTACCTGCATTCCACAATGGTTATTAAAACACTCTAATAATCTAGCATAATATCTGTCAACAGTTTCACCTTCCTGTTGGATGCATTGATTAATGCAAGTCCAGTCTGCTCTAGGCTTTCATTTCTCAGAGATTCGGTCTGTTAGACCTTTCACTCTGTTATCCAGTTCTGCATTGCTATGTGGGAGTGGCCTGTGTTCTGCGTCACAGATTCCAGTTGCCACTGATCATGTGCCAATCTGGACCTACGATTTGTCTAACTACTTTTTCTACTTCTTCTCCATTTAAATGATAACTTAACCTCATGCCCTGTAAGTCTTCTAAGAATTTTCTAAAATTAACTTTTGGATGGGGAATTCCCTCTGTGGCTTTCCGGATGTCTTCTGGTGTCCACGGTCTATATACTAGGAGAGTCGGGTCCTGCCCTTCCTGTCCTGCCTGAGGATTTGGTACTTCTATGAGCGGACATATCTCTTCTTCACTCATAGCTCGTGAATTTTTGTTCATTTGATATAACTCAGTATCCCCTCTTAAGTTACGTGTTCGAGATCTAGTCTTGATGGGATCTCTGACATACGGTCTTGGCTTCGCGGAGACAGCCTGGTATAGGAGGTGGACCAGCTTGTCCACGCGCTTTATACTCTGGTAAGGGAAGTGGAAGGGGTGGAGGGGCTAATGTTATTACTAAATTATTGTCTTCTTTATCTAGAAACATAGCTTTTGAATTATTACTTTTTTGTTCCCTATGGTTTGCTTCCTCAATCCACCTGTGTGCCTGAGGAATGCCTAATTGACGTTGCTTTTTTACCTGACCTTTTGCGTCAGTTTTAAGCTGTTTGACAAATTTAATAAGTGAGGATTTTTCTAATTTGCCATCAAATTCATATTTATTAACGCATTTTGTATAGTACCTAACATTGTCGGCACGCTGTAATTGCATATATTTTGCATCTTCAGTTAACGGTGGATCTTGGGATCTTTTTGTGCACTTATTTCCCATATTGTTCTGATTGTTAAAATGTTACTTAACCCTTCTTATCTTTACGTGGTACCACGATTTCTCTTTTTCACAGTTTATCTAGAATAACTGCCTTACCTATTCTGTTTCCCTGATCTATGACAAGACTGCAATCTTCCTGTCCCTGACTTGTACAAGACAAATCTCCTGACAGATGATACAAATCAAGTCGCTGATCTAAAACAGAAAAAAGGTAAATCTCACCTTACCTGAGCCTCTGTGATTGATCGCCTGGTTCGATGGAAAACCGTTAACTCTTCCTCCAGTCGCAGATCAGAAAAGTGGCTGGCCTCTTTTGAACGACAATTCAGTCAGAGGTCTTTCAGAGCAGAAGAACTGATGTGGTCTCTTCCCTGTACAGTTTCATGCCACCTGGCCCATCTGACCTGAGGCGAAGTGAGAGTTTCTGGTCCGAAGGACTAATCTGTCAAAGGAAAAATAACTTCAAAAATATCAACACACAGCAGGTTCAGGTTAAGGCACTTTAATTTTTGCAGTAAGGAGACAAAAACGTGCTAATACAGAGTTTGTCTAACTAGAATCAGTAAGTGAAGCCATTTTTATACATTTCTTACAAGACATTGCCTACTAAGCTGACGTAATAAATCACAAGTTCTTTCAATATTATTTCATTGCAGCTGTTTGTCCATGATTTTCTGCTGGCATATCAAGTTTACAAAAAAAACTTCCTAAGAGAAACAACATGGCCTTGATGACCACAACTTCTCACTATGCAATGTTACCATTCAAGGTACTATGGCTAATTCAAGCACAAAGCAAGTACAGATTATAGTTCAGTTCTTCAAGCAGTCTTTGTTCAACTGTATCTATCTAGCTTCTAATACGCACTAAACATATACATTAATACATATTTTTCTAACAGTTTCCTCAGAAAAAAAATGACTGATAGAGGTGCAAATTTAATTCCATACCTGCTGACATATTTGTGGCAGCATTGTGGGGTAAAGCATTTAAAGATTACCCCTTACCACTCACAGACCAATAGTATATTGTCATGGAAAATCTAGAATCTAGATGGAGATATGATAAAATCAGCAAGCAAAGGAGAGTAGTATTGGTGGAATTTAATTCATCTTCAAGACTTGGTGAGTACCTTCATGTGGTGGACTCTATTTTTTACAAAATCCCACAAAGATGACACTGATGTATTTTATATAGTATATGTCAAGGACAAAACTAGGTTAAAAAATAAAAAAAACGTTGGGCGCACAAGTCCCAGGATAAAAAAGTGTCCAATCATGGTTAGGTGCACTGATGTCAGGACTGGAAAAAAATGATAGTGTAGAATCCTAGAGACATGAAAATTCCTACAATGGGGTTAGGCCAGGGTCAGGGGGAGGATGCCCCCCCCCCCCAAGCTGTAGATGGAAATGGTAGTCCACAAAAGCCACAAAGACTGACAGGCCAAAAAACAGCCATATAGATGATAGAGTGGACTATTTAGACTAACAAAGAAATTATGTATTGTTACTATGATTCAAGAAGCCTGGAATTTCTGGATAAAAGATATTCAAAAAGATTAAGAGAGAAATTAGTGGAAAGAAAATACTTGCACATGAAAAACTGTCAAAAGCTTCAAATGCAAATTTGTGTTTATTAATACAAAGGATGCATGGAAAACTTATACAGACCAAGAAATCTTGGGACATTTGGAAAAAAGAATGGAACTGTTAAACCTAGAGATTTTTGAAAGGTCTAAAACAGAAACATGGATTTGGGACAAAAGAAAGATCTGATATGGTGCAATATTTCTGCAAAGGGGAAAGCCAATCTAATCAATATGATATGATGCAATATTTCTGCAAAGGAGAAAGCCAATCTAACCAATACAACAAAATCAGCTCTAAAGATATTTGAAGAGAAATACAAGCAAAGGCATCCAGATATGGAAAATTTCACAATACAAAAAAAAAGATCACAAAGGGGAATGCAAAACAAAAGATTAGTCAAGTAGAAGTTAAACAAATAGAAGGTGAAGTTATGGAATACCTGCAAAGTGAAGGATTCAGTGTAGAAACTCAAACACAGGTCATGCCACAGCATGATGGAACAAGAGTCCCCAAAATAAGGAGAAACAGGAGACATCTGAAAAAGAAATATGGACATGAGAAACAAAAAGAGATTTAATATGGTGAAATGTTTGTGCAAAGGAAAACAAAAAACTAATCAATACAAAAAAGCAGCACCAAAGATATTTGAAGAGAAAGAAATGCAAAGGCATCTAGTTATGGAAAATTTTACAATACAAAAAACATAGGAAATCAAAGAGGGAAAGTAGAAAAGAAGATTAGTAATGCAGAAGTTAAAGAAATAGAAAGTGAAGTTATGGATTATCTGCAAAATGAAGGATTTACTGACAAAAATCCAACTCTCTTAATGTCACAGTATAATAAAACAGAGTCCCCAAATTAAGGAAAAACGGGTGGAGCGGGTAACATCTGATCAGTTGCCGCATGAAGATACTCTGGAGCCTTCAGTAGGAAATCAATACAACAATTCAGTTGGCGTTACACAGCAAGAGAAGGAAGAGGAAATGGTGGAAACTCTGACACAGTCAATCTTGTGGAGTGATAGGCCAGTGAGTTCCCATATGAGAGAGCAATGGATGGCAGAAGATGCAGATGAAGAGAATATATCACAGAACAATGTTCTGGAACTTTCTGTAGAATGCCTGCAGGAAACAAAGAACAAAGAATGTGCCCTCAGTTTAGAAGAACATGATCTAATGTAATAGTTGTTTGATTTAATATAGATGGATAGACATTTTAAGATCAATGAAAGAAATAGAGTACAGAAAGTCACTAAGACCCAAAATGTTAGAAGTCTGATAAAACAAATGAACACAGCAATCTAGACTATTAACATAAATTCATGTGAAAAGAAAACACAGGAACTGCTACCAACCAACTTGAACAAAAAAATACAGTTCCAAAGGAACGCTCGAGTGTAGCAGTATAAAGTAGTTAAAATTAGCTGTAAATAAACTGTAGATGAACACTAATAAGTGCCTTAAAAGTAAATTTATTTGAGTGCACTTTCGTCTAAAGTAACAAGACTTCATCAGAAACATTTAAATGACAAAACCAGTAGTGATTTTATATCTTACAACAGATTGAATAATTGCCAGTCAATGAAAATACTTCCCTCTCATTATTTAAAGAAACATTTCTACTGTTCACAGTTCATCCATTTAAAAGTGCCCTTTTAAACATCTATACTTTACTATTTAAAATACTACCTAATATATTTAATATAAACTTTACTAAGCCATTAGTTAAAAACTTTTACAAAAAATTGTACATTAATATAAACATTGTATGAAAAAACATTATTAAAAAGCATAATATAAAAATATTTTACAACTTGAATGAATGGTATTTTAAAACAGGCATAATACAACATGTTTCATTTATACCTGGAAAATGGGTGGAGTTCAGTCTTATTTGCCACTTTAACTCTTCCCTTTCCAACCTATTTTTCCAATCACCTCCCCTGTGGTCATTACCTAGGTTCTCCAAAATACCAAAGTAGAAGGTTTTACAGGAGTTATTATTCCTGAAATGTTTATAAAGAGCATTGTTTTTGTCCTCACGTCTAATAGCGTAAAGATGTTCATATATCCGTCTGCGCAGAGCTCTCTCAGTTTTCCCCAACATAAAACTGCTGACAGTTCTGACAGACAGAAAGATAGACTAACTGTTTAGAACCACATGAGCCTCTCTTCAAATATACTTTCCTCTTAGGTGTCCCTATTTCTACCCAATCGACATTTAAAATATATGAACAGTAAGCACAAGAACCACATCTCCTAGTTCCTCTATATATATCATTTGTCTTTATGGGATGTTCTAGTAAATATTTAAGGGTGTTACTAGTTTTGAACACAAAACAAGTTTTTTTCCCACAATATCCATTAAACTTTCTTCACCCTTAAACATCACCCAATTTCTCCTAACTATTTGTTGGATGTCCTTCACCTGGGAACCATAAGTCAGTACCATAGATTGTGTGTAATTTTGTTTATTACTGTCCCCAATTTGTTCAACTTCATTTTTTGAACTCTCAATAGGTTTCCCCAATAGGGGTACATATTTCTTACCCCATTCATTTAAAACTCCTTCACTAATAGAGTGTAACAGAGAAGTTGGGTAACCTCTTTCCATAAAAAGATGAACTAAGTAAGCTATCTCGTTCTTACAAGTCTCTTCAGAAGAGCACATTCTTGCTATCCTGACCATTTGGCCCTTTATAATATTTTTCTTAGTATATCCTGGGTGACAAATGTTATATTCCAGGTAATCATTCGAGAATGTAGGTTTCCTATATATTCTTGACATAAAACATGCCCTAATAGGGTCAACAGAAATAGTTACATCCAAATAATTTATAGATTTGTTATTGTAGGTACCAGTAAATTTGAAATAATCAGTAACGGTATTGATATAAGTCAAAAATTAATCTACTGCTTCTTCCCCCTCCATAAAATAAAAATGTAATCTAAAAACCGGAGGTAGGTCCACCATTTACCTACAAATTTACTTTGGAATATATAAAGTTTCTCCCAGGAGTACATAACGAGGTTCGCAAACAGGGGTGCACAGCTGATACCCATGTCAACCCCTTTAGTCTGTTTGTAATATTCCCCCTCAAATATAAAGAAATTATTCTTTAAAATAATTTCCATAAGGGCCATTACAAAATTAAGTAAAGTGTTACTCAAATTGCAAACTTTCAATAAAGCTTCATGGAATAGGTTCAAACCCACACTGTGGGAGATAGAAGTAAATAAGTCAACTACATCAATAGTAGAAAAAACATTTGCTTCATGGTAATATTCTTCCCTAATTTTATCTAGGAAGTCCCATGAGTCTTGTAATATATAATCTATGTTCTTTAGGTTCCCCCGGACCATTCTTTCTACAAAAATCCCCATCGGATAAGTCATGCTGTTCTCTGAACTTATAATCAATCTGTATGGAGGGGGTCAGTAATATTTTTGTGGGTTTTTGGAATACCAAACATGATGGCTATTCTAGGATGTTCATTGTACAAGAATTGAAAAATGTCTTCATTAATTGCACCCTGGAACAGTGAGTCTTCCAGAACTAACCGAATCTCCTTTTGTGATACATTTATTTCATTAACAGAAGAAATCTCATACTTGTCATCATCGTGTAACATGCTGTAAATTCTATTGATGTAATCCCTCCTATCCACAATAGCCATCCCACCCCCTTTATCTGGTTTCATGAATCTCAAATTGTTGTTCCCCCGAAGTTCCTTTAGGAGTTGATTCTCCTCATGAGTAAGATTATAATGTTTATGTTTGGAGTTGTGCTACATTTCATAAATCTCCTGTGTACATACTTTCTCAAAGGTAGAAATTATAGGGTGTAAAGGGGGGTTAAAACAACTTTTTTACTTAAAATTCACAGGTTTGGGTACTACAGCAGTATCCTTAAACAAAAATCTCAGGTTTAACTTCCTAGTGTATAGCTTAAAATCCGTGATGATGTTGGAAATATCCCCCTTACAACTAGGAACAAACTTGATACCTTTTTTCAGTAAAGAGAAATGGTCTTTATTGATTTCTAATCTAGCGTAATTATATATATTAAACCTTTTATAGCTCAGTAGTAACCCATCAAAAGAGTTAATTATCTCTTTGCCTGGAACCTCAAGTTCAGCTAATAATGACTGCCATTTCTCCACTTTTGGTAAGGTGCTCTTTGCCCCCTCCCTTGTTTTCCCCTTGTTGTTCTAAAAATATTTCCCTTTTGGTGCATTTTGTTTATTTTGTAGCCTCTCAGATCTCCTGAGTGCTGGGTATTCCTGGTCATAGTTTTCAACAACCTCACTTACATGTGTATTAGAGGCATGAAATACTTCACCATTATTCACTTTGCTACCTTTGAAATATGATTTAGGAAATGGGTATGCATTCCTATCTTTATATTCACATGCATCCCTATATAACTTCCTACGTTTCCTTTTAACATTGTCATTAACTTGCTGTTCAATTCTAGTAAACATGTTGTCATACTTGTAGCCAATTTCTTCAAACTGCACATCATTTAAAACTTTTTCATTTAAATTTTCCACTTCATCAACCAATGTTTCTATTTTTTTATTATTAATTCTAATTATGAACTCCATGAGTTCTATAACATGTCTATCGAACATTTGTATTAGTTCAGTACATTCAGGGTCATCTTCAAGTAACCCATTTGGAAAACGAAAGACCCTTAACCCCTTAGGTACTCTTTTATTCTTTATGCTTTCCTTCAAAAACCCATTGTCACATTGAAGGTTACGTACCTTCCCCAATTTCTTTTCCAAGTCCCTCAACATGCTGTTAATATTGCCCTCATGGATTTGTGTTCCTGGTGCTGTAGGGCTAGATGGAAAAAAGTCTGTTTGCAACCATTCACTCAGTGATGACCTCCTTAGGTTGCAAGTAGTGTCTTTCTGCCCCTGACCACAAGGAATGG
Source organism: Protopterus annectens (assembly GCF_019279795.1). Classification (NCBI taxonomy): domain Eukaryota; kingdom Metazoa; phylum Chordata; order Ceratodontiformes; family Protopteridae; genus Protopterus; species Protopterus annectens. Next base: position 1,699,473,306 of record NC_056725.1, on the reverse strand, counting down.
AATCCTGTGTGTTGAGTCGACTAGAGAAGCTTTGAGTAAACTTCTTGCTTGCCCCCAAGTCTCGTACTGAAGTACCATCTTTCCTGGAGCAACCTCTGTCCATCGCTGATGTCGTCATAGTCTCCACCCTCCTTGCTGAGCCGCCCGGCCCCTGTAAATGCTCGACAGCTGTTTGCAGCTCTGTAACCTTGTTTGTCAGAGTTGCAATAACACTAGTAAATTGTGCTAGTGTAACGCTTCCATTAACGTTTTCTATAGGTGTCCTCACTTCATTCTCTTCCAAACAGAAGGGAGACAAACCATTTCCCCCATTTCCAACCGAATCTGCCATATTTAATGATTTTCAAAGACACTACCAACTGTAGTACCACTCGAGTCAGTTCCACAAACACAAACCACTTGTAAAAAAAAACACAGGAAATGCTACCAACCAACTTGAACAAAAAAATACAGTTCCAAAGGAACGCTCGAGTGTAGCATATATAAATTCATGTGACATAACAGAAGTACTGTGCAGCTAAATTAATAACAGATAGAGTCTTACCACAAAAAATATAGGATAATAAGGGAAAGGAAGGGATGAAATCGAATGCCATCAAGGAAGTATCGAATAGAAAAAAAAAACTATAAAGCAATTAAGACAAGACATTTTTTTTTTTAGAAGAGTATAGAAGAGGGAACAGATCAACAAAAATATTTAGAGGATAGACATGATAAAGGCAACATGCAGTATTAGAACAGACCAGGATCTATTGTACACTATTGCAAATAATAAACTAAAGATATCAGCACAGGTAGAATTTTTTAGAAGATCTACAGTTAAATAAAGGAAAAGTACAAAATAAGCAATTCATTGATGACCCAAAAAGTTTTATAGAGAATTGGGAAACAAGGCAAAAGGAACAGAAACACCACCAAAAAAAAAAAAAAAAAAGACAGGCACATCTTGGAGAAATATCTATGATGATCCCATGTAACATAATACAGATGATGAATGGACAGAATCCGTAAAAGAAACAGTAGGAAGTTCAAATGTAAATGATATGAAACTATGTAGTAACAGCCAGAGAAATTGAAACAAAATTAAGGAATGCTTCTAACTGGAAAACTCCAAGCTCAGATGCAGTACCTAACTCCTGGCTAAAAGTATTAACATCTTTATACAAAGATTTAGCTCTAAGTAAGAACTACTCATATGTGCACTCTGAACAGTCACCAACCCGGTTAACAACAGGAAAAAAAATTATACTCCTCTCTAAAAGTGAACCTGCAAGCTATCCTAAACTCTATAGACCATTAACTTGCCTTCAGATGAAGTATAGACTATACACTGGAATTGATGCCAACAGAGTTTATAGTCATTTAGACGAAAAGTCAATGATGGCAGTACAACAAATGGGAAACAAAAGAAAGTCATATCTAACAAAGGATCATCTGTTGCTAAATAAAGCCTTAATGGATAATTGTAAAAAGGGAAAGAATCTAAGTATGGCATGAATAGATTGCAAAGAAGCATGTAACAGCATCCCACATTCATGGATAAAGAAGTGCTTTACAGATCTATAAGATACACCCTACATTAATCAATTACATTATAGTGACCATGAAATGGTGGCAAACCACTTTGCAGCTAAGCCATGATAAAGGACAAATTATTAGCCTATGGATAACAATTCAGTGGGGATACTCCAGGGTGACTCTCTGTCACCGCCACTCTTTTGTTTTGTCCTTAACCCATTAAGCTGTCTACATAGACGAGGTCATGACTACAATTTCAACAACGTGTAAAGACTTTTCATTTTCTTTTTGTGGATGATTTAAAACTATATTGTTTGTCAGATGAGGAGCTGAAAGCACAACTGGAAGTGGTCAAAACTTTCTCAGATGATATAAGAATGTCATTTGGTCTTGATGAATTGATAAATGTGCAAATGTGACACTTAAAGCAGGAAAGTTGCACCACAAAGAAAATAGTCTGTGACAGGGATGTGATATAAAGGAACATGAGCAGGAGGGAGTGTATAAATATTTGGGGACTGATGAAGGATCGACAAAAAACATGAACAAATGAAAACAAAACTCAGTAAGAAATATTTTAGAAGACTAAAATTAATACAGAAAACAGTACTGATATCTAGAGATAAAGTCCAAGCTGTAAAATAATTTGCTCTTGCTGTTCTATGTTAAAGTTTTGGGGTGATTGACTGGACTCAAAAGGTATTGAATCATCTGGACAGGAAAACAAGAAAAATGCTTTGTGCTTTTGAAATGATATATAAAAATCAGTGTATAACTAGATTATGTATTAGTCATTCTGAAAGAGGTCTGGGCGTCCTCAAAATTGATTACATGTAGAGATCTGCAATCGTAGGAGTCCATGCATATCTGCTGACCTCAGCAGTTCCAACCATAGTGAAAATTTTAAAGCATAAAGAGAAGTCTAGGATGACTTCCTTGCTTAATTTAGAAGAAGAATATCAGTGTCAAGCAGGAATGCAAACCAAACCAGAAGTGGATAACATTCAGGCAGAAAATGAGTTGCCAAAAAGCAAAAGAAAGAATTTAATGAGAAGGATCAGAAGAGAAGGCAAGAAATTTGGAAAATGCATAAATATAGTTGCAAGTACAGAAATCTCCTGGAACAACTTCATGCTGATCAGGATCTAATGTAGACATGGTTAAGGAGAGTTAAATTTAAACCAAAAGATGAAAGGTTAATATTGGCAGCCCAGGATAATGGAGTACATACACTTTGGTTTACAAAGTCCATTGAGCATATGAGAGAAACAGGCAAACATATGGTCTGTAAAACAGAATTGGAAACAGTTGCACATCTTGTTGCTGGGTGTGATACACTACTGGCAGAGGGCCTGTATACTGAAAGGCATAACAATGTGGCAGGACTGTTACAATAGGGATTTTCAAACATTACAATATTGAAGTAGCTGAGAAGCATTGGAAATATAATTCACAAAGCATTATCGAGAATGATAAAGTTTATATCACATGAAATAACACATTACCAACAGTTATGATGCAAGAAAACCAGATATAGTATTCCATGAAAAAAGACAAAAGTAGCATTGATCATTGAAACCTCTACACCCAGTGATTACAGTGTTTTATGTACAGAGAGACACAAGTCATAAAATACTGGAATTTGCAGGCAGAAATGAGAGCAATGTGGAAAAAGGATACCCAGACAGTTCCAATAATAGTAGGAGCAACGGGGCTAATAAAACGAATTTACAGTCGTACTTACATATGTTACCAACACATGTAACTCCATATGAATTATAGAAGGACACAACTCTGGGCACATTGTGGGTGCTGCCAATAGCACCTTTGGCTAACATCAAAGATTAAAACAATACCAATTTCATGAATTTTAACCATACTTTGACTTAGGAATGGGGTCTATTCCCTTCATGGTATTAGAAACCCAAAAGACTTGGAGAAATTCAACCATGAGAAACCAATAGCATAGTGGAGGGACTTAACTCTACCCAGAAGACTGAGCTGAGAGTATTCACTGACCAGTTCAAGTGGGAAAGAGACAAGTATCTGCCTCATCCCCTCATTACATATTGTTAGATACTCCAGAAATTCACTTGCTATTCATCCTTTGAGTTGCTATAAGGTCGCAGGGTTAGGTTCTAAACAGAAGGGGATGACTTTGATTTCCACAAGGAGTCATTGTGGAGTATATCCTACACTTTAGGCATAGATGTAGGGTGCTTCTGGTGTTTGCACCGGAGTACCTAGCTAAATCATAACATCAGTAAATAGTCTGCTGTAAATCAGGTAACATGGTAAAGAAAACTTTCCCCTGTGTAGAAAGTGATGGTGTCTATTCCTTTTTTACTCCCTGAAATACAGACATCATGCAATGGTCCTTTGATTGCTCTGAGAAAGGTAAGTGATGTTAGCTACATGGTAGAGTTGCCATACAGGAGGTAGAAGCACAAACACTACCATATTAACATGGTAAAGTCCTCCTGTTAAAGAGACACTCTGTTGCTCAGTATCTACAATGGGCTGCCAGAGAAACTGGTGAGGGATGTTGTGATAGAATTTCTCAGTGAGGCTTGGTCTGACACCACAGTATATAAAGCAGCACGTTCACAGCAGCTGTCTCTCACCCAGGTTCAGGAGATCAAGTCTGTACTGCAGGAGTTTGGGGAATGTGGCAGCAAGAGTCAGTCAGTCTGAACATGCCCAGAACTAATATAGCCCACCAGTGTCAGAATGAACTATGGAAATTATACAAAAAGAAGCTAGAGCAAAGCAGAAATATGTATATGGAACAATTTACAGTTTAGGACTGCAACTCTCTGTCAAACTGATAGTATACACTTGGAATGTACAAATAGAGCATGTGACTCGGAAGACAGGCAAGAAGGATGAGGGGGCCACCAAGAGGCTGAACATCCATAACAGCCAGGATCTTTCTGAAGTGCATTCAGTAAAAATTGTATATATGCATATGTATGTGTGAATGGGTCTACTTCTAATGCCCGAAAACGCTATAGACCGACAACAAATTCACCGACACGAAAATACCGACAGCCGCTTTCACCGAAAACCAAAATCCCCGACATTAAACTGACCGACAATGACGGAACGCCACTTTCAATATAACATATATAGCAGGAGTGCAGATAAGAAGTAATCCTGCAAAGGAAACAAAACACTGTGATATTTCATAGCAGTAGTGCATACAATAACGAAATCTCCAAAGCAAATTAAACGCATTCCATCCAACGCTATCGACGCATTAAAGTGAATTCCAAATTAGTCGGTATCCGAAAGCAAAACACTGTGATTCCTCTCACATACAATTATGCCAAACACATGACGATGTATTCCAAACCCGGCAAATACAGTTTGTAAGCCAGCTGTCACTGCAAATATCCCAATACATAGTACAATCGTACTGTACAATTCAAAGGAACGTGCACTACTTTAAATCACAGCACCAAATCAAGCTTATAATTTGAGAAGCCTTGCAATGCTTCGAACAAATTCCACACCGTTATAGTGTTCTCTATTAGTCAACACAGTATGGAACTGCTCGTGTCGTGTCATTAGTTTACGCTTTTTGGGAGATGGTGGACATCCAGAAGACATCCGTACGCGCAATTCATCGACCCGATTCTGCTCATGTGCCAAAGCCTGCATGAGTACATGTAGATCTACGTTCTTCATTCCTAGTAGACACTTTAATCTTCTATGCCAACCTTCGACAGAATTTTGCGTATGGGGCAGGTTTAAATCGTTCAGATCAAACACATTCCAGAATGATATTGGGAATAAGGGAGGGAATCTGATAGTAGTTCTCATCCTTGTTGTAAACTTCCGTAACTTGCCATGTATATACCAATCATTAAAGTACTTCAATAATTCACGTCCCTCTACTGGGAAGTTGGAATGTAGCTGCTCAAATACATCTTTAACTTCACCCTCTGGTAGGAATGCTAATGATACTAGGGATTTTACTTGCAATTGAAAGGCAGCATTGGTATTGTACAATACAGTCAACCCTAACGACTGTACTTTCCTCCATAGGTTCTGTCCGAAATGAAATAGACACCCTTTAGACTTGGCTCCGTTTATATTCAGTCTAATACTCTTAATAGCTGCCACTTCGAAATCACATAGTACGAATTGTACATTGCAGTCCAGACCATTACTATTTAATAAGTGAAAAACACTGTGCCATAGCATATTATAAGACTTCAGCGACTTCTTATTCATTATAGCGTACAGTAATGGAACTACTTTACTATACTGTCCACATTTAATGAAGCCATGTATACTATATAACTGTCGGCAATCGACCTGTTTAGTAAAGTATGTCCCATCCATAAGCCAAATAGTAGCACTGCTAATATCATTCAGGTTTGCAATGGTAGTAAATACATATACTACGGTGTCGCTTGTTTTATCAATGGCACGTTTAGCAATAAAACCGCCCGACTTTAAAGGGTAACGGTCAACATCAACATTATGTATATTAACAGTAACATCCATATTGACAACATTTTCTTTTCTACGTACTCTGCCAATTGTTTGCAATAGTGACTTTCTACTAGGGATAGCCTGTACGGCGTCTAATGAAGTGGACATCATAGATACATCTACTATTGAGCAAGGGTTGTCTCTACTATATTTTGCTCGTACTCTAACAGCACTGTTTAACGTATACCTCTGCAGCTCTGTAGGATCAGCGGTGTGGTCATGGCCAACAGATTTTAACAGTTGCTCTCCTTCTGCAACTATAAGGGTTACCGCTCTACCTTTGCATCTTTGAGCTCGCTTTTCTTTACATCCCCAATACTGACGGTTACCTCTGCTTCTTTCCAGATGATAGAGGTAACCGTCCAATTCTAACATAGGTTTACTTTTTTGAGATAACACTGGTTTGTATGTATTTCCCAGGATTCCAGGAAAGTCGCGTAACGTCTCCGCCATGTTGAATACGTAATGCTTTGAAAGGACTACATAATACGTATATTTATATTATTACACATAACATCTTTGTACTCAACATAACATCTTTGTACTTATTTACTGATGTAGTCGGTCTTCCGAATGTCGGTAATAATTGGTCGGTCTACCGAAAGTCGGGGATGCACACTTTCGGGAATTTGGAAGGTCGGTCATTTCACGTCGGTGAATTTGTTGTCGGTCTATAGCGTTTTCGGGCATTAGAAGTAGACCCGTGAATGGGTCTACTTCTAATGCCCGAAAACGCTATAGACCGACAACAAATTCACCGACACGAAAATACCGACAGCCGCTTTCACCGAAAACCAAAATCCCCGACATTAAACTGACCGAAAATGACGGAACGCCACTTTCAATATAACATATATAGCAGGAGTGCAGATAAGAAGTAATCCTGCAAAGGAAACAAAACACTGTGATATTTCATAGCAGTAGTGCATACAATAACGAAATCTCCAAAGCAAATTAAACGCATTCCATCCAACGCTATCGACGCATTAAAGTGAATTCCAAATTAGTCGGTATCCGAAAGCAAAACACTGTGATTCCTCTCACATACAATTATGCCAAACACATGACGATGTATTCCAAACCCGGCAAATACGGTTTGTAAGCCAGCTGTCACTGCAAATATCCCAATACATAGTACAATCGTACTGTACAATTCAAAGGAACGTGCACTACTTTAAATCACAGCACCAAATCAAGCTTATAATTTGAGAAGCCTTGCAATGCTTCGAACAAATTCCACACCGTTATAGTGTTCTCTATTAGTCAACACAGTATGGAACTGCTCGTGTCGTGTCATTAGTTTACGCTTTTTGGGAGATGGTGGACATCCAGAAGACATCCGTACGCGCAATTCATCGACCCGATTCTGCTCATGTGCCAAAGCCTGCATGAGTACAAGTAGATCTACGTTCTTCATTCCTAGTAGACACTTTAATCTTCTATGCCAACCTTCGACAGAATTTTGCGTACGGGGCAGGTTTAAATCGTTCAGATCAAACACATTCCAGAATGATATTGGGAATAAGGGAGGGAATCTGATAGTAGTTCTCATCCTTGTTGTAAACTTCCGTAACTTGCCATGTATATACCAATCATTAAAGTACTTCAATAATTCACGTCCCTCTACTGGGAAGTTGGAATGTAGCTGCTCAAATACATCTTTAACTTCACCCTCTGGTAGGAATGCTAATGATACTAGGGATTTTACTTGCAATTGAAAGGCAGCATTGGTATTGTACAATACAGTCAACCCTAACGACTGTACTTTCCTCCATAGGTTCTGTCCGAAATGAAATAGACACCCTTTAGACTTGGCTCCGTTTATATTCAGTCTAATACTCTTAATAGCTGCCACTTCGAAATCACATAGTACAATTGTACATTGCAGTCCAGACCATTACTATTTAATAAGTGAAAACACTGTGCCATAGCATATTATAAGACTTCAGCGACTTCTTATTCATTATAGCGTACAGTAATGGAACTACTTTACTATACTGTCCACATTTAATGAAGCCATGTATACTATATAACTGTCGGCAATCGACCTGTTTAGTAAAGTATGTCCCATCCATAAGCCAAATAGTAGCACTGCTAATATCATTCAGGTTTGCAATGGTAGTAAATACATATACTACGGTGTCGCTTGTTTTATCAATGGCACGTTTAGCAATAAAACCGCCCGACTTTAAAGGGTAACGGTCAACATCAACATTATGTATATTAACAGTAACATCCATATTGACAACATTTTCTTTTCTACGTACTCTGCCAATTGTTTGCAATAGTGACTTTCTACTAGGGATAGCCTGTACGGCGTCTAATGAAGTGGACATCATAGATACATCTACTATTGAACAAGGGTTGTCTCTACTATATTTTGCTCGTACTCTAACAGCACTGTTTAACGTATACCTCTGCAGCTCTGTAGGATCAGCGGTGTGGTCATGGCCAACAGATTTTAACAGTTGCTCTCCTTCTGCAACTATAAGGGTTACCGCTCTACCTTTGCATCTTTGAGCTCGCTTTTCTTTACATCCCCAATACTGACGGTTACCTCTGCTTCTTTCCAGATGATAGAGGTAACCGTCCAATTCTAACATAGGTTTACTTTTCTGAGATAACACTGGTTTGTATGTATTTCCCAGGATTCCAGGAAAGTCGCGTAACGTCTCCGCCATGTTGAATACGTAATGCTTTGAAAGGACTACATAATACGTATATTTATATTATTACACATAACATCTTTGTACTCAACGTAACATCTTTGTACTTATTTACTGATGTAGTCGGTCTTCCGAATGTCGGTAATAATTGGTCGGTCTACCGAAAGTCGGGGATGCACACTTTCGGGAATTTGGAAGGTCGGTCATTTCACGTCGGTGAATTTGTTGTCGGTCTATAGCGTTTTCGGGCATTAGAAGTAGACCCGTGTGAATATATCTATATCTACATATATATATATATATATATATACACACACACACACACACACACACACACACACACACACACACACACACACACATGCACACACACACATATACACACACACACACATATATATATATATATATATCTATATATAATATATACACACATGTATATATATATATATATATATATATATATATATATATAGGTCTATGACTGTTGAGAGAAAGCTCTTTTCACTGAAACCAAAGCAGGCGAGTACACTTTCGCTAAAGTGAGCTCAAAAAAAAAAAAAAAAAAAAAAACATAACAGAATGGCTGTTGCTGAGATCGTGGTACGGTGGGGATAAGGGAATATTCCCTTTTCCCCATTGTACTGTGACCTCGGAGTGAGAATATAAAAGTAGGGGGGTGGGGGGGCACATAAACGTGTTTTTTTTTTTTTTTTTTTTGCAGATGTTCGCAGAAGTGTGCTCAACCATTTCAGTTTCGTTGAAACGTGTCATCGTTAATTAGTCCTTGATCTATATATATAATATATATATATATATATATATATATATATATATATATATATATATATATATATATATATATATATATATATATATATATATATATATATATACACAATATAAACCTACATATATATATATATATATATATATATATGAGTGTGTGTATGTACACATGTATACACACACACACACACACACACACACACACACACACACATGGGTCTACTTAAAAATATCTAAACCCAAAACTAACTTATGAACAAAAAATATCTACAGTCAAAAATATATAAATTTAAAAATATCTGAACACAAAATACTAATAAAATCAAACCACATCCAAAATCAAGTTTTTGCAGGGGGGCAAGCCTCCATAAGGTGGTTTCACTCCCCACCCCTGCTAATTATATGTACCAACACTGAGTTCACAAAACTATGGGGAAAGACATAAACTCTTCCTAGTGTAACTTCAACTTTGTCAATATTTTTCTTTGGAAGTTCTGCATTCCATCTGAAGTCTGAATAGTGTGCCTTCTAGTTCTAGTCTGCCTTTGCTTCAGTCTTTATGCCTGGAGGTTCCCAAGTAATGCTTAAGATCATAGAGAACCAGGTGTACAGGTTTGAAGGTTGGTCCATCTGATAAGACTTTAGGTAAATACTTCCTTATTTTCCATATCAGGTGGCACATCATTAGTCAGTGGAGAAAATTTATTCTTCGTATCTGTGGCAAACAGGTGCCTTTGGATTGATTTCTTAGGAGAGTAGATGGGGCTTTTCATTTCTTTCCGCATGATCGGTGTGGCCTGCTTGGCATCATTCCCTTAATCCTGCCCTGTAGATGATGGAGAAATAGCTACTTACTCCTCAGGGTCTATTCGAGGCTTAGACTGACCTGGGGAAACAAATATTTTTCTGAGGATGAGCTGTGTCTATTGTCATATGATTTATAGTAAAAGGTTTTTGACCATCATAGTACTCAGTGTATTCTTTAGAAACTGGAGAGCTGATTCGAAAGTTTAATATAATACTTTGTTTGCCACCTAATGTGTAAGAAAGTCAGATACTTATGTATTGCAGGAATCTGATTTTTAAAACACACGTAATGAATACTAGCATCTTCTCTCCTTTTCATAGCTGTTCCACCTTTGGGGAGTAAAATTGTAAAAGATATACCTTCTGACCTGTTAATAACAAGTTCTTTTATGGCCTATTCTAGATAGCAGCTTTGTCTATGAAATAAAGCAACTTAAAATGAGTCACCCAGAAGGTCCAGTCTTGCTAGGGACTTTAGTGTACAGTGTGCCTTTTCATTTGTGATACCAAAAGTAAAGTCAGTATTTTGAAGAGACAGACCAACAGAATGGACACTAAGCTACTCTTTTGCAATCCTTATGATAGATCAGCCAAAGACAATTTTTTCTCTGCCTTTTTTCAAGTTGAGCTGACTGTTGTTGCAGCCGGTTGATAGCCATTCCATGGTCATAGAGCATAATTTTGCCTCTTGGATTCTTATTCAACTGGGAGGGGTAGCCCAGTTTCCAAGGATGCCACTTTTACTCCCTAGCTTTATGGTAATCAACCACCGATGATTTCAGTTTGGTGGCTTCCTCTGAGGCTGTTAATTAGAGCACTTACACTATCTAGCCTCTCATTAAATGACTGCTTCATTTGCACTGCTGCTCTAACCTTGTGGTGACCTGGGACAAGAAAATTCATCTACAAAATTTTTGTTTTTTTCTGTCAGAGACTTACATAAAAATCCAGTTAAATTGGCACAAGGAAAAGAGCAGGAAAATGAGAGCAAAGAGGATATCCTCAATCTAGGAGAGACTGATCTAAGGGAAGACATGCACGATTCAATAGAACTGGACAGATAAATTAGTAGAGGTGAAAGAAAGACATTATAGAAAGTAAATAAGAAGTGTTAGACTGTAGACGACTGGTAAAACAGATTAACACAGCAACTGTGGTTATTACAAAATGATTCATGTGATATAACAAAAATAAAGACAATATACTATTGTGCAGCTAAACTAATAACAGATGGGTTGGGAGGGTGGCCTAATGGTTAAGGTGTTTGCCTTGCAAACACAGGGTCCAGGGTTTGAGTCTCACAAGGTATAATTGGCTAGGCTTAGAATGGCTCGCAAGGGCAGTTAGCTTAGTACCAATCAATGAACCAATGAATAAAAGCGTTATCACAAAAATGCTGAGTAACAAAGAAAAGGAAGGGAGCAAGTAGAATGCCACAGTGGAAGCATCATGTAGAGAAAGCTGTTACACAACTAGCACAAAAAGTATCAGTTTTAAAAGAATACAGAAAGGAAATAGATCATCAAAAAATCTTAGGAAGATGGATGTGGTAAAAGCACATACACCATTAAAACAGATCAAGATTTATCTTAACCTTCTTCAATAACAAACTAAAATTATTAGCACAAGCAGAAAAAATGTATACAGACAAATACTGAGGAAAAAGTACAAAACAAACAATTCACTGATGAACCAAATGGTTTTATAGAACACTGAAAAAAAAGAAGAAATTAATATGTTTTGGGGAAGTATTTATAAAGACCCTGTTGAACATAACAAATATGCCAAATGGATAAAAAGTTAAAAGAAGCAGTAAGACGGTATAATATAGAGGATATGAAATGGAATGAACTAACAGACAAATTTAGACAAAATTAAGAAAGTTCCTAAATGGAAAACCCCAGGTCCAGATGCAGTACATAACTTCTGGTTGAAAGCATTGACATCTTTGCACAGTGATTTAGCCCTGAAAAAAATAGACTCACATCCTGAACAGACACCACCAAGGTTAACAACAGGAAAAAAATATGCTCCTCCCTAAGAGTTAATCTGCAAGCCATCCTAAAAACTACAGACCAATAACTTGCCTCCGGGCTATATATATATTACATACTGGAATTTTATAAAGAGAGTTTATGGTCATTAATAAAAATTCAACTATAGCAATAGAACAAAGAGGTAACAAAAAAGAGTTATCTATTCTTAAATAAAGTCATAAGAGAGATGTGAAAATAGGTTAAACCTAAGTATGGCATAGCTAAATTAAAAAAAACTGGCAACATACTTACATATGTATAAATATAAACTAAACCATATGTTCACAAATTGTGTAGCAGTCACTAAGAAACAGCCAAAAAGCACTTTACAACTGAGTCATGATAAAAGAAATTCTTATCCCAGGGTATAAAAATCCATAGGGGTGATTTTTTGTCACCACTGTGGTTCTGTCTTGTCCTTAACCCATTAAGCTGTTTACTTAATAGACTAGGCTATGGTTGCAGCTTAACTTGCAAAACCTAGCCTTACCCAGTGACATCTGGACTACTTTTTGCAGTTGATTTAAAACTGTACAGGTTAGAATGAAACCTTATGTATGTGAGGTTAAAACCTTAACCATTATGCCAAGCATCCCACTGGTTATCAGACAAGCACCTGTAAACACAGTTACAAATGTTTAGAACTGTCTCAAATGATACAGGAATGACTGAGTACATCAAAACATATAGCAGCAAACTGAAAGTACCAAGAAATTGTAAACATGGGACAGAAATATAATATAAAAAGCACTTGAACATGATGGAGTGTATAACTATCTGGGAACAGGCGAAGGGTCAGCAATAAAACATGAATAAATGAGAACAAAACTAATGAAAACTGCTTTAACATCTAAGGGTAATGTTCAAGCTATAAATCTGCTGCACTTCCTCTTCTAACGTAGAGGTTTGGGGTGATTGACTGGCACCAAAAACCACTGGATCAGTAGAACAAGAAAATGAGAAAAATGCCTTGACTTATCAAATAATGGCAAGAATATATATCAATCGGTCTGAAAATGCAACGGGCATCCTTGAATTGTTTATATTTATAGGGCTGCAGTCAGAGGACTGCATACATATTTGCTAACGTCATCTGATCCAAACATAGTGAAATTTTCAAACCTTAAAGTAAACAAGTGTCAAATTAGCAAATGCATCTCAGGATGGAATTAAAATCAAACTAGAAGTAGACAAAAATCAAACAGCAACAGAAAATGCCTTAAACAATAGGAGGAATATAAAGAACATGACTAGAAGAAAAGAAATTTGCAAGCTCACAATTATAATGGCAAGTATAGAAAACTTCTCAGGCAACCATAAATTGATCAAGATTTGATACTCGAATGGTTAACGAGAGGTGACTTTAAACCAAGACATTAAAAGGTATTGCCATCTCAAGATAGCAAACTATGTACATGCTGGTTTACAAAATGTATAGAAACAGTGGAGAATATGGGCAAATGTATATTTTGTAGCACAGACCTAGAGACAGTTGCACATCTTGTTGTCAGTTGTAGTATGCGCATGGCTGAGGGTCAGCATACTGAAAGGAACAATAACATGGCAATAAAGTTACATGCAAACATTGCAACATACAGGTAGCTGAAAAACAATGGAAACAAGAACCACAAAAAATTACAAAAAATTAAAAAGGTGTGAGCACATGGGATTATTCGATACCAACGGTTAAGAAAATAAAAGCAAAAAAATCAGATGTATAGTCAAAGAAAAATAAAAGAACAAAAGTAACATTAATCATTGAAACAGCCGCACCTAGCAGTTATAGTGCCCTGGGTACTGACAGACATAAAGATATAAAATAACACAATATGCAACCATTGGTATGCACAGAACATACATTAAAGACACCCAAATAGTTCAAGTAGTAATTAAAGCAACTGAGCTAATAAAAAAGGAATTTTCAGGCATAGTTAAATATGCAACCGATACGTGTAACTCCCTATAAACTGCAGAAGGAGGCAATTCTGGATACATTGTGGGTACTGAGAACAGCACCCATTCAAAAACTGAAGTTATTCTACTTTCATGACCTTCAGTCATACCCTTACTCAGGACTGAGCTATATTCGGTTTACTATCAAATGTTCGAATGCACTCCGTGCGAACGGCGACCCCATCGACGCGTTTGCGCGAACCGAAACACCGAAACCATTTCGATAGCGAACCGAAACCGCGAAACTCCGACGATCGACATTACCGGCCGCGCAACACCTCCACACCCATGCTACCATGGGTCGGATGGGGGCGAGATTTTGCCGTTCGCACATCTGGGCGTCGGTGTAGTGACGTTCGCAGTTCCGCGTTCGGGCAATGCGCGTCGCACAAAACGGGATCGACAATTTGATAGTAAACCGCTATATTCATGTCAGGGTATTAGAAGCCCAAAACATTTGTGGAAATTAAAACAAATATTTAAACAACTACATTAAAACACCACACACACATACACACACACACACACACACACACACACACACACACACACACACCACCACCACCACCAACATACATGCATGCATTTAAAAATACAAATGAACTGCATCAAATTTAGATTAAAAAAATAAAGAAATAAAAATTAAAGGAAAACAAGGAACATGCCAAACACATGAGAAAACATTGCCATCAAAATCAACACAACTTAAAATGGTATACACTAAATTAAAATAAGCCACCCAAAACTCAAAATTAAGCTATATAATAAAATAGCATAATTGTTATTTAAATAAAATATAGCCAATATATTAATATTAACATTAAAAACTTAAAATCATAAAAATTGTACCTTACAACTAGAGCAGAATGCTGCCCATGAGGCAAGCCATTCATAGAAATGGAAGTAACCTAAGCTTGGCTCTATAACATACAGGGATAAAGCCCTGACTATGACTCACATGACCTGAGGGCAACTACCATAAACTGGAATAATCATGCAACAGAGGTCAGGAATGAGCACCTATTGTCATCTCACCTAATAGGAAAAAGATTGGTGCTCTATTTGGCTTATTTGCCACATACAGCTGGAGGGTTACTGGTGACAAAGTTCTAGACAATATACTTGGAACCTAACATAGTTTACCAAACCAGGGATGGTAGCTGTGACAAAGGGGGATACTGCCAGCACAGCTATCTGGCATTTTGTAAATGATTTTATGTCATTTGTGAATATCAAATTGATCTGTATAAGATGCTTGTGTTGCAACTGTATTAGACCTGTATGTTATGTGTATATCAAACTTGTTTGTACAGAAATGTGTGTTGAAAAGGGTATTTTCAAAATGCTTGTGTTTAAAATGGATCCACAGTGTGCCCAACTGGAAGAGAACATAAATGTACATGCACTATTGTAATTGTTTAAATGTATATATTTTAACAATAGAAACTGGAATACAGGAGGTTAACTTTAGAAAAATAGCTGAAATTAAATTACTTTATGGCTAGGCTATAAAAAAGATGGTGTCTTTCAGTTTCAAGGCAGTTAGAGACAGAATGTCTATACTAGGGAGCTTTCTGTATCGTCTTTAAGGTGAACTAATTACTAGTGTTGAAATGTGAAGGAATGTAATTATTTTATGACTTCCAGCATCTGCCAAAGATCTGAGGTCTATGTATTTTCACAGGTAGATGTTAAATACTGCTAGGTCCCAGCAGTGGGGGCTTCATCTGGGATACAGTCAGATGACACGAAATTATGTAATTCTGCAAGCTATCCCAGCAGTAATATTTGAGATATTAATTTGAGAATTCTCTTAGTGAGACAGAGCATTCTGTATTCTGTCTTGGACCTCACAACAACTAAAAGATCCATTCACCACATCTGCCGTGCTCTTAAGTAAGTTAACTAGGGTATAGTAATTCTCTTAGATTCAGTCAGGAATATAGTGAAGCATAGTTTAGATGTTTTTTTTTCTTTATTATTTGAGACTGTCATGCAATGTTGTTTAAAATGTTTTCTGTGGTTTTGAACTTTGATGTCACTGTGAATATATACTCAGTATTTTCTTGTTCTTTTATTATTTATTATTAAATATATTTAAACCTTTCATTGTGGTTGATCTTTGTGAGACATATTTAAGTTTTGAGAGTACTTTCATTTTTATTTGGTGACACTGTGGGCCACTCCTAATAGCCTTGCTCTTGGTCAAAGAAGCATTTGTATTAATATTACACAGTAAGATTGGACACCCTTCATTAAGGGCCTTAAAGTAGCTGATAAGGAGTTGGCAGTGGCAGTGATAACTACCTTATAGTCAGGAAAAAAGGGGTATAGCTAGTGTGTGTGTGTGTGTGTGTGTGTGTGTGTGTGTGTGTGTGTGTGTGTGTGTGTGTGTGTGTGTGTGTGTGTGTGTGTAAATTAAACCTCAATGAGTGTGTGTGTGTGTGTGTGTGTGTGTGTGTCAGATACTTAGGCAGGGACACAAAGCACTGGTGGGACATAAAGGGTGCTGGAGGTCTTGGCTTGGCTGATCAACTGAGATCTCAACTCTATAGCTATGCCAGTGGGGAGTCTTACTGGGACTCTGGAGAAAGAGGGAGAAACCAGCCCCCAGACTAAGTGTGGTCTCTGTGTGCTCTTGAGGGAAATTGTACTTGATGCTGAAAGCTGCATCTGGAAATACTGTATATGTACCTGTCATCCTTCCAATGTACATCCCTCACCTGTTGCCAGTGGTGAGGATTGAGGCTCTATGATTACTGGTCTAGTGATGGGTCTTCACAGTAGCCTTCACTACTTAGTGGGTGGAAGCATTTGCATGAGGAGTGTGTAGTAGACTCCTACCAAAAGGTAGGTTTATGGCCTTAATAGAAATGCCTTTATGGTCCACATTGATGGATGTGAATGAGAGCAGAAATGCCTTTGTGACTGTTTGATGATAGCCCCATCCAGTTGCCTGTTACACCAGTGCAGGGAATGCCCTCAGTGTTTGGGGAGCAAAAAGGCTGAAGTCCGGTAGGAGGAGAACTTGATAAGAGTCAGGCAAAAAGGGAAAAATTATACTGAAAGGAAATGTGACCTATATAAAACCATATTAAATAAACAAAATGATCATTTGGTTTATCTACGGGTGCTTGTGAGTTGATCCTATGTGAATCAAGTGCCAAAATCACAAAATGACGAGGACAGAATGTTGATGACTGTTTATAAATATGCACCAGCAGTTCATCCTTTGCTTTCAGAGATTTCCCTATTCTTTATTTTTATGCAACTGTGAAGTTGGTATATATACGTTTGGGAGGTGGAACTTGCCCTAGAAATGGGAGATATACAGGGATTACTCCACTGCAAAAACATTTGCAGTTTCAGTTTTTCACCTTTTGGTATGTCAGGCATTGGTGTTCAGCAATGAGGTTATTTGCTGCCATATCAGTCAGGGTTTCATAGTGGACCCCAATCAACCAACACTGCCCTTTCAATTGCATGTGAAATTTAAATCTAGTCTAAAAAAATCAGAAAGAAAATAGATAAATGGAATATGTGAGTGTCTGTTTGTATAATAAATTAAATATTTTGTACTGTCAGTATAAGGAACATATTTAATGGCACCTAATTTACCCACTCATCACAAGACATGTTCCGTAAACCTATAGCATATCAGGCCTCAGACCCCCACACATGCAATAGATATAGATGTATAAACACAAACACACACACACAAACGCACATCCACTTTAACAGGGTGGCTTTGGGGGTGGGGGGGCTGACAACAGCATTAATCAGTAAGGGCCTTACTGATATATAAAATCAGGTCACGTAATTTAACTTGTTGAAGCTGACATAATGAGAACACACAATATGATTTAAAACATTAATGAACTAAAACTCTTGAGAGAATGAAACAACAGTAGAAGCAGAAAAGACATAGAAGGAGTGTGCGTTGTTTATAAATCATGGTAGGTATTGGATGCATTTGCTTTCTATACTTCAGAAAATTATGAAGAAGGGCATGTGTTACAAACTGGTGTACTGGAAAGACCAAGTAGATGCTCTTAAGGAAGACAGTCATATACAAGAAAGATTTTTTTCATTTATGAACTACAGTTTTTTCTTCATTTAACAAGACTTGAATTGTAAAATGGCGGGGGTGGTAATACAGTAGTGAAATATTTAGGAATTAGTTTTCTACTTTGGTTCACACTGGTTGCATTCTCGGCAGAATCTGCATATCTCTTGTGTGTTCATGTAGAGTTTTACCAGGATTCTCAAAGGCTTTCGACATTTCCAAAAGCATAACAATAAATGAATTTGTGAACCTCTATAGTTTGCATGAGTGTGTGTATGTGTTTGCATGTGTGTATGTCTGTCTGTCCATCTGCCTATCTGCTGTATATCTGTGTGTGTATCTCACAGACAACTGACTTCCCACATAGAATTGTTTCTCTGCCTTATTTTGACTGAGTGCTAGAACTAATTTCCATTATCTGGCAACCTTTACCAGAATACGGCAGCTAAAATAAATTAATTAATCTATCTCTAAATCAAAATTGTATAAGAAATTGAAAATATGAAGCTACCTTTATTTTAAGATGTGGGAAAGGACAGTTGCTTCAATTTTCTATTTAAACAATTTTTAATTATTCATCTTTATTTTTGGAAGATGGTGTTTCTATCATTTGGCCAACTCAATGATGAGTTGGTGGAAACTGAAGATAAAAGAAAGATTTCTGCCCAAAAGACACACTAAGTGTTTATGGAAGATGCATCTGCATGCAGTTAAACTTTCTTAGAAGATGCCTAACCTGTGATTTAAAAGAAGTTTTACTGCAAACCAACAGAAAACAGAGGTATCCATTTATGGGTCTACTTCTTAATTTCAAAAGATCACAATCTCAAGATTCATAATATCGAACGCAGAATCTCGAGGTTGTGAAATCTCGAAATTAAGAAATTAAAAAAAAAAAAAAGTTTGACAACTGCTAAAACCATGTTTTTGCAGGGGGGGGGGCAAGCCGCCTGCACCACTCACACCCCCTGCAATTTAAATATACTAACTCCGAGATCGCACTACAGTGAAGAGAACGGTGATGTTCCCGTTCTGCACTGAATAACAATGTACATTATCATTCTATTCACTGTACAGTGATCTCGAAGTTAGTATATTTAGGTTGCATGGGGTGTGGTAGTTGCAGGGGGGCTTGACCCCCTGCAGAAACATGGTTTTAGCAGTTGTCATTTTTTTTTTTTTTTAATTTCTTAATTTTGAAATTTCACAACCTCTGGAGTCTGGGTTCGATATTATGAATCTCTAGATTGTGATCTTTCAAAATTAAAGAGTGGACCCCCATTTATATATGTCCATCAAAGACTTAATCTGGTTAGGAAACAAACTCATAGCTCAGAGAGTGTACAACTTAGAAGTGGAAAAGATGGAACAAAATGACTGCCAACCGGAACTTTATCAGTGGAACTTCATGTAGTTTACACCCCTCTCATAATAAAAATGAAGTCACTGGAATAAGACTGTCTCAACTTTGTAGGTTTTATATACCAAAGAGTGCCAGTCTATTTCATGCAAAGATAAACAAAGGGATTTATAAAAAGCATGCTCCATGGAGTGGAATTTGTTCAGAATTGAATGGAATGCCTTAGCCCTTTTGGATTCATAAAAATAGCTATGCAGTGGATGAGATCCCATACCTAATATTTATCCCATTGTATTGCCTCAACAGAGTACATGTATAACTGACCTCTCCACACTGTGTTTTGTGACTTTCAGTATAAAAGTCAACTGTATATTGGCTGCTCCCATCCCCATAAATTATTTGGCAAGAACTAAATGCTAACTGTAATCTTAATGATAGAAGCAGGTAGCAGATTCATGTCATGCTTATGTGCTGTTTATCATTACACAGATGATCAGCTTTATCAGAAGACAAATAGGCAAGGTATTTTAAATATACACTTTTCTGATAAAAAAAAAATTCTACTCATTCCTCCATTCCAGTTGTTGTTTGTCTTTCGGCTTTTCCCGGTAAGGGGTCACCACAGCGGAACTCCGGTCCACTAATGATTGGCAGTAGATTTTTTTACAAAACACCGAGGTGCCAGCTCGATGCCAACAAAGGCACACCCATTTATGCACGCATATCTTTCAAACGCTACTCAACCGCAGGGAGGACATGCAGACTCCACACAGAAGGCACTCCCAAGCCAAGCCGAGAATCGAACAGGAGAACCTCTTGGTGTGAGGTAACAATGCTACCGCTGTACCACCGCCAAATTCCTCATTCCTCCATCCCAGTAGTGTAGTATAATCTGCTACAACAATCCCTCATATTTGCCCCCTCAGCAGTGATGCAGAGGTGCTCCAGCCAATGGCAATACTCACTGCATTGGATCCTCTCGTTGGCACAGTATGCTAATTTACCCTATGATGTAGAGCACAGTATGCTATTGTACCCTATGATGTAGACATGGCAACAGAGGGTGATTTTTTTTTTTTATAAATCTTTTTCTGTCTTGACTGTTGAGGAAGCTGAAGACATTGCACTGATGTCCTTTAGCATAACTATTTTTTATGTGGAAACATTCTATACAGTCTCTTAAAGGGACTATGTATGATTTTGCTTGTCCATAGTGCTAACAGTAACATTACTTGTTGACATTTTTTTTTTTAGTTAGGTCAGTACACCTGACTAACCAACTGGTCTACTCCTTACTACTCGACCTTTTCCTTTCAGTAGGGATTGGGATGCTGAGTGAAGATCCAGAAAGTGTGTAGGTCATAGGACCATACGTTATCATCCTGAGGAAGGGATGCACCCAGCCAGTGGTGGCTGGTGACTTCAAACTAAGGTGAGCTGCTGAAGCAACTGAATGGGCTAGGCTAATTGCAATTGGGGCAACCTCTCTTACAACAGGTCTGTGGCCATTACCTGTGCTAAAACAATAGATAGAGCAGTCATTTTCATCCACAGATGGCAACAACATCCACTCATTGTAGTCACTTCATTGACTTTATATACCACAGATGTCTGACTGCAACCAATAAGGCCAGCCTTAAGTGAAATGGAGCCCTAGACAAAGGACTCCATACCATCCACACCATTGTTCACTCCTCCCCCTTACACCTTCTGAGTTACCTTCCATTTCCCCATCCTGGCTCCATAGCATCCAGATAGATTATTTCTTCTTTTTTTCATACCTCATCCTATTTGTTTAGCTTTTTTTCCTCCATCCTTTTAACAAACCCAAACTGGCTAAGACTTCACTATAATAAGTGTGCAGGAAGTAACTGAATTAAGCTAGGGGACCCCAGAAATCACAGAGTTTAAGACACTCTGAGATGCATTCTGGAATTTTGTTTTACAAATTTTTAATCCAGTGATGGCTTGAACTAAAATAACAAGAAAGACAAAATCTGGATTTTTTAAGGAAAAAACATTATGTATAAAGTTTAATGTTCAAAGCTAAAAAAATAGTAGTTCTCAAAAATGTTAGATGGCAAAGGATATAGGAATACAATCTGGGAGCAGTATCTGATTCTCTACTACTCTAAAGAAAGATAGATACCTTCTGCTTACTCCCTCTAGTGTTAGGTTGTGATTAAAGTAAGAGAAAACAGCCATGGACATGCATTGTGGAGACAAGGGTCTGGGGAGGAAATCAAAACACCTGAATAAAACAGTCATTGATCACATGAAGACTCCACACAGATGGAATCACTGCCAAAAACTCAATCGGAAAACAAGCTCTGTCAGATGGCAGCACTACTCACGATGTCACAATGGGTTACTATAAAAAATATCCTGTTCAGCCACTACAGACAGAAACTTACTGCATACAATGGTGAAGTCAATGATGTAAAGTGAAAAAATATGGCCAACATGCTACTTTTAGAAACACTTCAAACCTTACCACCCAATGCAGTTATTTTCTTCACATACAACTCCATATCTGACTCTGTTAATAAATAGCTACAGTAAGCAAAGCCAGAATAATGACTATTTAAATTGACCAAATGACACCAGGGACAGTCATTTGTACTCACCAAAAGCCCAAATTTATTGACTTTGTACACCTCAGATATCAGATTGTAATAAAAATAATTGACCACAAGATTTTATTTTGCACACACACTCACACACTCACACAGACATCTTCATAAATTATAACAAATTCTGTGGTTGTTTAAACCTCGGACATTAGATTGTCATCAAATGAACAAATAACTTAAATAATGACAAAGTGTATTTCAGCTTATTGCTGTCAGAACTATATGTGTGCAACCCTCAAAAAACCCCTAAACACACACACACACACACACACACACACACACACACACATCATGTGACCATCGCATTCATATAGATAGATAGATAGATAGATAGATAGATAGATAGATAGATAGATACAACTATGCCACAGGAAGGTATCTTCTCACCTCACTCCTGTTAGAATACAGTGTGCTATCCACTGGACCCCCCCCCCACATCATGTCTCTCAACCTCACAGATCAAAAATCAAGGCAATACTAACAAATAATGGAGGACAAAGGACCAAATTTAGGGTCATATTTTGCCCTTATGTACTTTGAATGTTATCAGAATAACCGACTTTGCATTAACATGCTTTTTCCAAAGGCTAAGTCTGAACATAATGCCTGCTATTATTCAGTGACTGCAATCTTCACTGATTTGCTAGAAAATAACATAATATTTAAAAGAACAGACCAAATTATGAGGCAATAAATCAGTAACAGACTTTGCATATATAAAAATATATATAGTTGCATAAACCACCAACAAACTTGTAAAAAATAACTGCAAAAAATGATGCAAAATGACCACAGGTGGCAAGACAAATCCAAGAAACAAAATAAAATCCACAGAGACAAGTTTTAATTCATAAAAACAAGTAGTGTAAGCACTTTTGTCTTGCTTCTGTGAGCAAGACTTCATCAGACAAACAGAACTAATGCAAAATGCAGCTATTTAAAGTGTCACATGCTGAACATCAATTAACTTCTAAAAGCAAAAGTTACAAATATTTAAAAACATTTCACTATAAATACAAATGCTAAATGAATAAGCATGAATAAATAAGCAAGCATGAATAAAATTGACCAAGTGTAGATTTATGGAGGTGGGTAATGCCTTCTCCATTAGAGGGAGAAAATATTACATAAATAAAATATTTAATTGTGCCACCATGGGAGTGGTCTATTTAGCAACCTGCAACCTCTGCCCTTGTTTCTACATCGGTAAAACTGATAGTAGATTCAAGGACAGGGTCTGTGAACATATTTACAGCATCAGGAAGTTAAAATTGGAGAATGCACTGGCTAAGCATGTGCACGAACACCCCCAGCACAGTTTCAAGTTTAGGGTGATTGATCAAATTGAACAAGGCCCCAGGGGGGACCCCTCTCCCTTAAGCTAGAAATGTGCAAATTATTATGGCAAATAAAACTGAATGCCTACAATGCTCCAGGACTAAATGATTTATGTTCCTTGTCTTGTGTTTTAAAACTGAGGAGTCTGCAGAGGTAATTGACCATTTCTTCTGTACATTTATCGTTCGTTTACATCACTGGACCTTACTAGAATTACTTTTTTATATTCTTTGTATTTTTTGTACTATATTAGTTAACTGACAGGCTGGGTAATAGTTGATTTTACTACTGGGTATTTCTTTTGAATGAATTGCTTCTTTTAAATGAATTTCTCATTTTACACCAAGTAATTATTTAGCACAGTTTTTAAACAAAGTTTTTTATAATATTTTTAAAACCAGATCATCCTCAGCGTTCATGTTCATTCTTGATCAGTTTTATTCATGCTTGCTTATTTATTCATGCTTATTCATTTAGCATTTGTACTTATAGTGAAATGTTTTTAAATATTTGTAACTTTTGCTTTTAGAAGCTAATTGATGTTCAGCATGTGACACTTTAAATAGCTGCATTTTGCATTAGTTCTGTTTGTCTGATGAAGTCTTGCTCAAAGAAGCAAGATGAAAGCGCTTACACTACTTGTTTTTATGAATTACAACTTGTCTCTGTGAACTATATTTTGTTCCTTGGATTTGTCTTTCCACCTGTGGTCATTTTTCAGCATTTTTTGCATATATAGCTGCATACTCAACCAAATTTTGCTGCCAAACAGATGTCAGTCAGACTTAGTTTCAACAATAGTCAGTTCTTATATATCTAGCTATATATATATACATATTTATATAAATCGACACGCACTTGTACACCACACACATAATGGTTGTAAATATATATGTGTGCATGTGTGTGTCTGTATCTTAACGTATGTCTTTATGGCATCCTAAGTTAATAGAAAAGGCTGCTTCATGCAGCAGCACAGTGAACCTTCTTTCTGAGTAACATTTCTGCCATTTTGAAAAAGGAAGGATGTCCTGTAGTAAGTCATAATCTCCTTCTATTGAGTGAAGTAAGCCAACTCTCTTTTTTTTTCATGTTAATGGTATTTAGAACTTCTTGGAACTCCATTCATGAATAGTAGCATGCATGGAGTTCTTAGTTCCAAAAAGGGAGTGAAAAATAATTTAAAAAAATAGGTAAACCAGTAAAAATTGTTTCTTTCTTTCCTTCTTTCTTTCTTTCTTTCTTTCTTTCTTTCCTTCTTTCTTTCTTTCTTTCTTTCCTTCTTTCTTTCCTTCTTTCTTTCTTTCCTTCTTTCTTTCCTTCTTTCTTTCTTTCCTTCTTTCTTTCCTTCTTTCTTTCTTTCCTTCTTTCTTTCTTTCCTTCTTTCTTTCCTTCTTTCTTTCTTTCTTTCCTTCTTTCTTTCCTTCTTTCTTTCCTTCTTTCTTTCTTTCTTTCCTTCTTTCTTTCTTTCCTTCTTTCCTTCTTTCTTTCCTTCTTTCTTTCTTTCTTTCTTTCTTTCTTTCTTTCCTTCTGTCTTTCCTTCCGTCCTTCTGTCCTTCTTTCCTTCCTTCTGTCTTTCCTTCTTTCCTTCCTTCTTTCTTTCCTTCTGTCTTTCCTTCTTTCTTTCCTTCTGTCTTTCCTTCTTTCTTTCCTTCTGTCTTTCCTTCCTTCTGTCTTTCCTTCTTTCTTTCTTTCCTTCTTTCTTTCCTTCTTTCTTTCCTTCTTTCTTTCTTTCTTTCCTTCTTTCTTTCCTTCTTTCTTTCTTTCTTTCCTTCTTTCTTTCTTTCTTTCTTTCTTTCCTTCTTTCTTTCCTTCTTTCTTTCCTTCTTTCTTTCTTTCTTTCCTTCTTTCTTTCTTTCTTTCCTTCTTTCTTTCCTTCTTTCCTTCTTTCCTTCTTTCTTTCCTTCTTTCTCCATGAACTACTCCTGGGCCCAACCTTTGTTCTGAATGGGAGCACTTGTCAGCTTGGAAGATGGAGAATAAATGGGTCTTAGGAATGTTACCCCCACCAGGGACTTGAGGTGACTCAGGGAAGGAAGGGTTAATGAGGTGAACCCATGGGCCCAGGCCCATATTGTCCCAGGATGAAAGAATGGGCCAATTTAGTGATGTTTGACTAGACACTGGAATGGATTGTCCTGACTAGATGGATTGGAAAAATACGCTATGGAAATGAAAACATCAGAAATGTATATACAACTGAAGCATACATGCAAAATGAAAAAAACATGTTAATGATGTACATTTGTTTGTGAATTTGTCCAAATAGATGTTGAATCAGAAAAGTAATAGTACAGAAACAGTTTAACTGATGCCTATAACAGTCTGTTGCACTTGACAAAATTTGCACTGCTTAATGTTCACAGAATAAGTTATGGTGTAAACTATTGTCTTAGTAAAATTAAGTACACCTGTTCACTATAATAAGAATTTTTCAGACTTTGACTTCCAGAAAGAAATTAACATAAGCAATGAATAGCAGAGCTGAAATAAACTCAATTACAGAATGTGGAAATATGTACTTCTGCAGATAGGGCGACAGTATATGGTACTTCTTGAGGTTGCAAAAAATGGTGAATAGTACATATTTTTTGATATGATGTGCAAAGTGGCTCATGACAGGCTAAGGCTTGACAAGTAAGGCACAAAAAAGAGCTAAGGGACCTATAAAGTTGTCAGCAGTAAACAGATTGTTGCAAAAGTAAACTATTTTTAAACAAGTGCTTTGGGAGATATTTCCATTGCTTGAAATTGTTGAAAGGATATACTTTTTGTTGAATTTAGAAATGGTGTTGGCAAAGAAAGATATTTATACAGTATGTAGCAGAAAGAAAGAGTCCAGTAACGTAATGCAACTTCATTATGATTTAGACCAGTATAGTGAATATGAATGCCCCCGCAAAAAAGGGATAAACTTTGTTATGAGGCCTTCTCAGGTAAAGAGAAAGCAACTAAATAAGCAGCAAAGAGACAGGCTGCCAAGAGCTTCAAAGGAACATTATCTGATATCAAGTGGTTAAATGATTGCTGACTTGATGCTCCTTGAGACAATCAAATATGAAACAAGGACAGGCCACAATGTATAAAGGAAGTGACAAACTGAAGTCTCATTCTGTATGTTAAAGCTGAGGGTAATGGCAAGGACCCACATATAAAGCAAAAATGTGTCCCTACCCAATAGAAAAAAAAAACAAGACACCATCTGGTAGTGCTTTGCTGCCAACCAGTGGTCAGAAGCAAAATTAAAATATTTTAGCTCAGTTATTTGTCACAAAAAGAAACTGAAACTGAGACACAAACTAAGCAAAATCTATCGCTCTATGAAGCATATATGAAGGGTCTGTTTTAATGTAATGTCAAGAAAAGACATCCATTAAGGAAAATAAGGTTGATGTTCATGGATTCTGTAAAAGTATCCATATGTAAGAAGTTTTCAGATAGGAGGTGAAAACTTGCTTTAGTTTTAATGGATATTTAACTGATTTTAATAAATTAAGAAATTTTGTTTGATTACTTTTTTTCAGCCATGTTGTAATACTAAAAAGTCTAGAATATCTGTTTCACACTCTACTCTTCTCTACTTTCTTACCCCAAATAACAGACCTGATGGTCTGAGGTGTGCTTTATCCACCTTTTTCTGTGAATTTGTTATTTGTGCTCTGCTTTGCAGTACCCGCCTCTCTCCTTCTGATGCACTCCTTCAAGGCAGACATTGTCCCAACTCTCTTGTGTTGTAATTCCTCTAAGGATAGTTTATTAGCTGAGTATGGCATACATGTATGAATGCATTTCTTTTAGTACTATAAGAATGAGTGACTTGCAACTAGCGCCTGTACCCATGCCCATTTGTACATGTGATCTTTGTAAGAGTGATTGTATGTGATCCATTGCCTTCAGCAGTACTGTCCTTACTGTTGATAGATCAGCCTTCTACATGAGATAGACATCTATCATTGTAGCTCATCTGCAGGTAGAAGAGATATAATTGATCTATAAAATACAAAAAATTACATTAGCTTTTTGAGAACCCTAACTATGTATCAGCTGTAGCATGACAAAAGGGCAAACAAAAAAAAATGACTACTGAAAAAATGCTGCCAAAAAGACTTTATTGCACCCTGACACCTTGACCCAAACTTTTCTGAAGGGTTACACATAAAATAATATCGTCTGTTTGCAGCATCAATCAGCACTTAGTCAACACATTCATGACATGGTTAAAAACACACCAAATGGGTACCACAAGCACCAAACAGTGCGGGACAAAATAACCTTGTCGTTTAACCTCACTTCTAAAATAGCATGCTTCAAAAATATGGCTGTGATTCAGTCTTTAATAAATAATTTTCTACATTGCCACTCCTACAGTTAGAACCAGAGAATAAAACTGCACATTCAGTCAAATTCAAGCTACCCATGCACTACTGTTAAATACTTAGAGACCACACTTGGTGAATGAATTCCAGCTTATTTAATATTGTATTCTGATTTGGAATTTTAAAATTGTTTGCCTCCATATTATTTAAAGGTAAGCATTCATACTATATACCATATACCATATTACTGGTATTAAGAATCATATTTTTGATTCAAATAATGTTTATAACCAATGAGCTTCCAAATATGTACTTCTTGAACTAATGAAGACATACTATGGCATCCACTATTAAATACTTCTTAAGTAGTGTTATCATCATTAGGAGACAACAATTTTAGATCTACTGTATGAAAACATTATTTTATTTGGAGTTATATTTTGTAATGTTGCAATCTTTTATCAGAATGAAAAATATGCTAGTTTTTAAAAATAAAATTGTTTCTTTTTTTATTATTTGCTTTTATCAAGCAAAACTACTTTATGTATGTGTAATCTTTATGCATGGTGCACCTTTCTTCCCAATGGCAGTTAGTGGTAACCATTTTCTGCTCTCACTTTATACTGCCCCCCCCCCCCCACAACAGTCCACTTTTATAGTGCTTTTCCTTGCTAATCCCATGGATATGATAATATTGCAACACCTCGTTCCATTCTTTCATTATCCCCTTCTGCCCTTCTTTCCTCGTCTTGACTAGTTTCTGACATCTTCAAGCAGATCTTGTTCTGATACCATTTGCCCATGTTTCCATTTCCTTGTGATAATTGTTTTGACCTCAGGAACCATGACGCCCTGCAACCTTAGGTCCCTGGCCTCCCACTGTCTGCCCCTTTGCTATATCCTCTATGTACAGAGCTACCATGATTTTTCTTGGTCCTGGTGAAATATATCTTTCCATATCCCTAGTACCTCTCTCAAAAGCTCATATACCCATTGGTATGCACAGAACATATGCATCATTTCTAAATCTGCTTCTCCACATCTCCAGTGGTGATTATTTTCTCTTCTTCCTTCTTTCAAAAGTCTTTTAGGCATTAGATACCATCTCAGTAACAGCCTCAGCACCAGGTCTCATATCCCATGCATCTCCTGCATGTGCTGGTTTATCTGCAGTACTCTTAAGATTTCTACATATTAATGAAAATGATTCCATGTAGTCACCGTGAATAACATTTTATCCTGTTCATGTTCACTTCTAGTCTGTGCATTTTTTATTTTACTCCGTTTATTTTTTAAAGGTGCAGTGACTAGTTTACAAAAGCATCATGTAAAACTTGTTCAGAATAACCACACTGAACTAATTTTACAAACACTGTTAGTTCTATATCACAAAAAAATTGGACATGTGTAATATTACTTTTAGCTGGCAGCAGTTTCTGATATAGTAATGCAGAGAGTAAGTCTGGGGAATACATACTATCAGCAGCCAAAAAGATCAATACAGCATAGCCCATCCATGCATATCAAAACAATCATATAACTGCTGTGCTTCTGCTCCCCCAGCAGCTTTATATGAGTGATGTGAGTGAAACAAGAGACCCTTTGTTGTGTTCCTGTAGTTTTATGTATGTATATTTGTGAGTGTGTGTGTGTGTGTGTGTGTGTGTGTGTGTGTGTGTGTGTGTGTGTGTGTGTGTGTGTGTGTGTGTGTGTGTGTGTGTGTGTGTGTGTGTGTGTGTGTGTGTGTGTGTGTGTGTGTGTGTGTGTGTGTGTGTGTGTGTGTGTGTGTGTGTGTGTGTGCAAAGTGAAACACCGCTCGACTTTCTGATCATTTGACCAGACTGTGGTTTTGCCTCACATTTCCCTTCATGGTTAGAAGAAATCATGGTGGAGCTATGCACAGTCACCTTTCAGGGAATTTGGTATGTAGTTCTGACATCTTCTTACATGCCATATAAGTATTCCAGGGGTGGAGGGAGCAGTAGCTGCAGTAGAAGCCATTGCTCATGTTGTTGTTGTCTTTCAGCTTTTCCCATTTAGGGGTCGCCACAGCGGAACTCCGGTCCACTAATGATTGGCAGTAGATTTTCACAAACACCAAGGTGCCAGCTCAATGTTCAACCTTCAACGAAGGCACACCCATTTATGCATGTCTTTCAAATGCCCACCCAACCACAGGGAGGACATGCAGACTCCACACAGAAGGCACTCCCTGCACTCCAGCCAAGAATCAAACAGGAGAACCTCTTGCTGTGAGGCAACAACGCTACCGCTGCACCACCGCAGAAGTTTTGCCATTGCTCATAAAAGTGGCATATCCTTCAGACAACCCTGCTCTTCCTTCATGAGACACTGGGTCCCACAAGGTCCCTGGTTTCTTCACCAGAAAAACATTAGCAGGAGGTGTGCCTCCTCTTTGAGAGATAAGCATATGTTCTTTTCTCACCAAATGGCTTTACCAGCACCCAGGCTCACTAATGGATGTAGATAAATTGATTACATAGATAGATATATAGATAGATAATAGATAGACAATAGATATAGATATACACACTTGTGTGTATGTGTGTCTGGAGAAGGGATATAAGGTTTATGACATATATATTTACAGTGTATATCACTACTGTTATAACACTGATACAGTCTTAGCTTTAGTTTCAGAATAGAACACTGGGGCTACTCTTTCTCATAATGCTTGCTTGTAACTGTGTTGTAGCACTTTCTGAGTCATGTTTAGCACACAGGAAATCTACCTATAACATTTGACAGCTCTCTTGCATTTGCTTTTTAGCTCAAATATGTATGTTCTGCACTCCAACAGGCTGCTTAATGCACAGTCACAAATTAACTTATATAGCCATACCATGACACTGTCTCTTATTTGGGAATTGGCTTTTTCCATTTATATTTCAGTTCACTGGGCCTTCTCATTTTTTAAGATGTCCCTCCATTGGGTCAAACAGTTTATGTCCTGTTCTTAATAATTATGCAAATCCCAATTTCCTGGATGGAGACAACTGTGGTTTGGGTCCTCTCAGATATATTATGGAAAGCAGTGCTATAGTAAACTGGTACCAGCATCTTCAGATTATATTTGCTTTTCATTTCAAGATACATCAGTCTTATGGTTTGTTTAATAAAGTGCAAAAAGTTGAAATTGGGGTATTAAGACTATCTGAAATTGTATACCACATTATTACACACAA
Organism: Protopterus annectens; assembly: GCF_019279795.1. Taxonomy (NCBI): domain Eukaryota; kingdom Metazoa; phylum Chordata; order Ceratodontiformes; family Protopteridae; genus Protopterus; species Protopterus annectens. Next base: position 1,699,442,115 of record NC_056725.1, on the reverse strand, counting down.
CTTACAGAAAAGGTCACTGAAGTTTGTACATTATTCAGTAAGAAGAGATTTTTATTTTGTCCTTTTGTTAAATACTTAAAAATCAAATGTTTTATTTTCTGCACTATGGCCAATAAGTAGGTTAGTTACCTATAACACACGAAACATGCTTTATTGCTTTGACCATCTATCATATCTCATCATAGATTACTGAAGTACAGTTCAAAGAAATTGAAAATGTGCACGTCTTTGTGTAAAACAAATGTGATAAATCTTGTTTTGACACAGGCATTAATTTTCTTTGAAAATGTATGGGCCATTACTCTAGTGGACCAGTTTGTACTTAACATAAAGTAGTTCTGTTAAACATCCAAGCCCCTGTGGTTTCAGTATTTCATTTCCTGCTGTGATGTAGATGTTGCTATTACAATTTGCTTTGAAAACACAGACATTTACTGAGAAGTTGGCTTTAATGCTTCAGTGGTGTCTCCCTCTTTGCATTTATTTCTCTGTCTCTCTCTGTTTCCCTTTTGCCCACTAGTTTTCTTTGCATGGCCACACTCTGCTAATGATATCACAGAAGGAATCTATATTTTGCATATGGCATCAAAGCATTTTAGAAAAAAAGTAGAAATTGACTTAGAGCAGATATTGCATTTGAAATGTGTGGTTTCAATGGTACAATAACTTTCATCTTTTTATCTTTTTAAGTTAAAATGTTTCATACAGTATATATTGCCTTCTCTACTATTCAGATATGCCATTATTAAAATGCATGGCTTTAGAAGTAACCAGTTTGAAGTCAAGGGACAGCGTTATTTTAGTGACATAGATGGAATCAAAGTTTACTTCAAATTTTGCGATGGCATATTGACAGAATTTGTGTAATATAACTGACACAGTTTGTTAAACAGGAAATATACAAGCACAGAATTACAAAAGTGTTTTAGGAAATGAAAAACAGTTTCTGTTATTTTATTTATAAAACATAATAAATAAATTACACTATGTTCAAAATTATTCAGCTTAATAAATAAATAATATTTTAAATGTTGCCCATAAATGTTTTTAAATGTTTTAATTGGCTAGTGCACTATTTCTATTGAAATCCATTCACCTTTCTCCAAAAACTTCTTTCTGCTGGTAGGTCATCTTATGCAATAGTGAGAAAATGCAGTTCAGATACAGCTATGTCTGCAATGAGAAATAGCTCACTTTTACTTATTTGTATATTTATGAATCACCCTTGCTTAACACTAGCACTGTCAGACCTGATGGCAGTAGGGTTTTCCCTAACAACCTATGCATCACATTGGCAAAGACAATCCCCTGCACTCACACACACACATTCATACATTCAGGAGCAAGTACACACAGACACATTCACAGATACCCACCCAGCAACAAACAAGCCATTCCACAGTTGATCACTGTCATGGAAATACTCATTCACTCACAAGCATGCTGCAACATAGACACACATACACACAAACACATACAGATACCACACACACATTCACCTGGTTTTATTCATGCTCCCACAAACAAACACATACCACCACCCTGGCCATCCTCACACTGACACATAAACTGTACATCAAATTGTATACATTTAATATATTTCACATCTAACTTCTGTTTTTCTAGCAGCATAAAATGTGTTACAGCTTTAAAAGCTGCCATTTACTTTCTGATGACATTTTGTAGTGACTGCTATCTGTGTGGCAGCACAACATTTAGTAGTTTTGTAACAGCAAGTTTCCCCAACAGGGACTAGGATATCAAAAATGTTATAGCTAGGTTCGTATCTACGGATGTTGTTATAACAAACTTATTTTTCTGTTTATCAGAGCATAATCAGAATGTTATAAGTATTACTTATTTGTTTTACTATTTTATCATCACTCTATCTGAAGCACTAACTATAAGAACGGATTTAAATATTTGCATTTCCTGCACCATTATTTGTCACATTCTTACTTACTGCAGCAGTTATCACTGCATTTAAAATCTAGCAATGTGAGCAGTAAAGCAGCTACTATATATATATATATATATATATATATATATATATATATATATACACACACACACACACACACACACATACACATACATATATATATATATATATATATATATATATATATCAAAAAGGGGCAACTACTGGTACAAGAACTGCTGCTCTTGATACTGACATACAAATTACTAAAATGGGACATTGTCACAACTTCTTATGTAAGATACATGTCAAAGATCACTTTGCATTCTTATTAAAAATAAGAAAACATGATTCAAGCTGGAGCTGTTTTTTAAACTATGGTTTATTAAGTTAAAAAATGAGATGAGCTCTTTTGCCCTTGTCAGAGCTTCATCAGATCTAGCTTATACATAGCAGTAACAAGTAATATATTATTTTTTATTTTCCATATAAATAGCCATGTAAATTGCAACAAAGGCTTTCCTCCAAGAGCATTTAAACAGATCATAGTCAATGGCAGTGATAGTGATAGGAACAGTGATCCATTCAAAGGTTGCATCTTTACTGGTGCTGTTAACTAGGTTGGTCATGCTGGTGCAGTGGTCAGCATTGTTACCTCACAGCAAGAGGTTCTCCAGTTTGATTCTTGGCTGGAGTGCCTTCTGTGTGAAGTCTGCATGTCCTTCTTGTGGTTGAGTGAGTTTTAAAGACATGCAGGTAGGTGCGTGTGTGCCTTCTGTGAAGGTTGGGTGCCAGGCTGGCAACTCGACACTGTAAAAACACCACTGCCAATCAGTCTACAGACCAGTGATCTACTGTGGCAACCCCTAACCAGGCAAAGCCAAAAGACATTGCTTTTGTATTTGTGCTGTTAACTCTTTATCAAAGTAAGTACAAGATTGCTTTGTGATGGTCCCAGTTGGAGTCTCTCATTGACATTTTATTATTAACAAAAAAAAAATGGAACTTTTCTCCCTCTGCCTCTGCTGAAAATGGGATCCTACATAGTCGGACTTTCCTGTTAATCAAATGTCAATAAATAATATATAAATACAATTAATTTAATATGTAAGGAAAGAAATGGCAGTGAAATGCTGTGATGAGAGAGAGCAGTAGACTGAGAATTAACAAAATTCAAAACAGAAGTCTGCTGATAAGGGCACGGTGCAGTTAGGATTTAGCAATTGTGTGTGAGTCTAAGACGTTTCAAAGAGCCAGGAGAGGAACATGCCCTCAGTACTAGTGTTAAAACAAGCTAAAAAAAAAAACAAGAGTAAAGGTGTGTGCATGTGTGCGTGTGTGTCTGTATGTGTGTGTGTGTGTGTGTGTGTGTGTGTGTGTGTGTGTGTGTGTGTGTGTGTGTTTGTGAAGATTCCCAGCTTCAGAAAACATAGGGGAGGGGAAGGGTCAAAGACAGGCCACACATAGGGACAGAGTCTTGCCAAACCAAAAAATATGTAATATGTATATCTATGTATGTGTGTATATATATATATATATATATATATATATATATATATATATATATATAGAAAGAGAGAGAGAGACATATACATATATAAATATGCATACATATATATGAAGGTTGTGCATCAGGGCTGGTAACTCGGTATGTAAAAATCAACTACCAATCATTAGCAGACTGGAGTTCCGCTGTGGCGACCCCTAACCGGGAAAAGCCGAAAGACACAAACAAACAAATACATACAAATACGCATACATAGACACACACACACAAACACACACACACACACACATCTACATAAAAATTGTGAATCTAAATGTGGTTGCATTAATTAAATACGTGTCTAAGTTTGTGCTCACCACAAAATGATTATTTTAAAATGCTTTTACCTGTTTCTGTTAATATACTGATGGGCTTCCTAAGATCTCACTATGCTAGCATTTACCAGCAGGATAGTCCATACTATTGATCAAACATATGATAATATGAACAATTTAACTTGACATTAAATTAAATCCTCTGATAACAAATATAAGTAAAAGTATTACAATTAAAGTAAGAGTAAAAATCAAAAATCTTACTTAAACTTCATACAAAAATAAAATAAGCAATTAAACATCTAGTACTACATGTTTCCACCCTGGAAACTATTAGGGTCCAACCCAACACTCTCATACTAGGTGACATCAACTACCCCTCTCTTACACCAATACACTGGCCCAACGCTTCCTGGAATTCATCAGTTCCATTGCCCTGGACCAGCTCATTCTTACCTCCACTAGAGGAAGCAACATCTTTGACCTGGTTATTACTAACATGGGCAACAGTTGCCCTACACCAGTAGTCAATTCCTCCCTGGTTAGATCCGACCACAAACTAATCACCATGGAAATCCACATCTCACCCACACCCCCTGCAAAGGTAACCACCATGAAACATTTCTCCAAACGTGACTTTGGGCTCCTAAAAACAGAGGTGGCTAACTTTATGGCACCCATGTCAATGGAAAATAGATGCATGACTCCAGAATCATACACCAATGCACTGCACGAACACATACATAAATGCATAGCCATACCCAGCAGAACCAAGATGCTCTCCTCCCCAAAAAAAAGTCAATCTGGTGGTCCCCTGCCATTAATAAACTCTACAACAGAAGGAAGAAACTGTTGCAGAAAAAGGTAAAGTCCCAAGACTGGAAAAAAACCCTTATTAGCCTCAACAAAAAGTTGAGATCCCTCATCAAAACTTCTAAAGCCAGCTATGAAGGCAGAATTGCGGCAGCCGCTAAAAACAACCACAAAACCTTCTATAGTTATATCAAGAATCTCTACTGCAATACTCAGGTTTGCTCTGAGTTACTGCACAATGGTACCTCCTATACTAAGAAAACAGATATTTCCAACATACTGGTTGACAGATTCAGTGCCAACTTTACTCCTCGCTCCCCAACTACAGGAACAATCACAATACCGGAGGAATGTCAGGCACCCAGCATTACTGCAGCACAGGTTAAAGCTGCATTGTCCAAGGCCAAGAATATAGCTTCCATGGGACCTGACAATATCCCTGGATGTGTTCTAAATGAACTACAAAGTGAACTAGCACCACATCTGTGTGTCCTGTTCAATCACAGCCTCACCTCAGGCTTTATCCCTGCCAAATGGTGCACTGCCACAGTCATCCCTCTCCATAAAGGGGGAGTGACTACAGACCGTGGGAATTATCACCCCATTAGCTTGACAAGTCTGATATGTAAGGCTATGAAGCGCATCATCATGGACCTAATTAACAATGATATAGGGAATCTCCAAACTCTAGATCCCATGCAATTTGGTTTTGTGAAAGGTAGAGCATGCCTGCTCAACCTGGTTGACTTCTTTGAGTCAGTCATCAGAGCTGTGGATGAAAGCAAGGCAGTTCATACAGCTTAACTTGATCTGGCCAAGGCCTTTGATACCATTCATCACTCAGAAATTATTGATAAACTCACCAAACTAGGCATCAACCCCTATATCACTAGGTGGGTTGCAAATTGGCTCACAGATAGAACCCACAGTGTGAAAGTAGCAGACTCCAAGCCAGACTGCCGACCAGTCACAAGTGGAGTCCCACAGGGATTGGTCCTGAATCCTCTCAGAAGTCCAGGCCAACATGGAGGGACTCTGACTGACCAAGTGTGCAGACGACTGCAAGCTAGGAGCCATTATTAACTCCCCAAGTGATGTAGACATCCTACAGAAAGGCCTCACTGAGACCAATGACTGGTGTCGAAACTATGGCCTTAAGCTTAATGCCAAAAAATGTGTCGTCATCCCCTTTGGGAAAAACTCAGTTCCCACTAATTACCACATCGATGGGAGCCCACTGAACACTGAAGGCATTATAAGAGATCTGGGGACACAGGTTGACAGCAACATCTCCTTCGACCACCAAATTGCCACTGTGGTCAGAAAGTCCTTTTATGTGGCACATTTCATTACCAAGGGTTTTGCATCCAGGAAGAAAGAGGTCATCATCTCTCTCTACTCTTCCCTCATTAAGCCAGTCATTGAGTATAATGCCCCATTTGGCATGTACCTCACTAGACATGCTACAGCTGAGAAGGCCACCAAAGTACCTCACAAAGAGGATCCTAGGCCATGAACACATGTCCTACATGGGCAGACTTAAAAAACGCTAACTATTCTCTGTCTCATATCATCTACTAAGAGGTGATCTCTGCTTGACTTACAAAGCCATGTCTGACCCAGCTCTGTTAGAAAAGCTACATCTAAAGAAATCCCAATCCGTCCACACCACATGCTCCAGAGACCTCAACCTCATTACCACAATCAACAAAACATGCTGGAGGGACAGGTTCATAACCCAGAGGCTGCCCATGCTCTGGAATAGACTTCCCATACATGTCAAGCAGAGCACCTCACTGGCCCTCTTCAAGAGACATCTTGATGTGTGAATGGAAAATAGAAAGTTCACCCCGGGGATCACTTCAGTGGCTCTACTTGATAGAGGCACTGGGAACTAATGGGCGGCACGATGCAAGAGCACTTCTATGGGCAAGGCTTGTAAAGGCTCTAGGGCCATTAGCCTAGTGCACACCTATCAACCTATGAACTAAAGATAAAAAAATGAAAATGAAACTCAAGCATAGATATGAAATATTATAGCTATAAAAAAGTACTTGTATTATGCTTTTAATGGAACATGTCCGATTGAGTCTGGGCTTCCAATATGCTTTCAATCAAATATGCCATTCAAGTTCTTTTTTCTCTAGCCTTGAGTTCAGACTGCCTTGTAAAGAGCCCAATTTAAGTCTCTAAATGATATGAAAAACAAAATGTACATAGTTCCTGCAGACCTAAGTATATCTAGATATTGGGTTGTTGATGTCATTAAGCCAAGAACCACAAACTGTATCAGAGACAATGAAACCAGTATCAGGAAAAACTCCAAATAGGGCAGCAGTATTGATAAACCAGCAGAGATTACCGCTGCTTGCTTGCTGGTTTATCAACACTGCTGCCCTATTCTGAGTTTTTCTTGTTGCTGAGGTCCTTAAGCCTGATGTCTGAGAAGTGTTTGATCACTCTTATCGTGAGAGAGTGAATTATTTTTCCTATGTTGAATGCTTTGCATTTTGTGCAGCTTGCCTGGTAAGTTCCTATTGCAGTTATATCTGCCAGTGCAGCCATATTTCTTTTTGAGTTTGGACATATAAAATAATTCTTTTGGCTCATAAATGTATGGCATCTGCAGCCTGGGAGTTGCAAGGAAATGTTCCTACATGTAGCTTTATGGATGCATTATTTTTTTTTCATTTTCTACCCAACATCTATTATTTCTACTTTTTCTTTAAATGAAGGATGGTTGAAGGTCCAGAACTTGACTGATAGATTTGTTCCCCTTCTTGATGTGTATACACACACACACACACACACACACACACACACACACACACACACACACACACACACACATGCACACACACACATGCACATGCACACACACGTACACGCAGACATATACATGACTCAACTTTGACTCACACATAAATTCAACCATCAAATCAGTGAATAGAAAACTAGGATTTCTCTATAGGCTAAAACCATTCCTTACACCTGTAGCCAGGACTACTATGGCCCAAACTCATCTACTCTCCACACTTCTCTATGCATCCCCAATTTTTACAAATCTATCTAAAAATAATCAAAACAAGCTGGCCACCGCTTACAATAACATTGCCAGGTTTGCCACTGGGTCCACATTCCGTACTCACCACTGTCAAAATCTACATAAACTAGGATGGTTGGAACTTCAAAACCAGCTTCTTTTCCAACAACTAACCATCACCCACAAAATCTTGCATCACCCTACAAATACTCCCATACTCTGTAACTTAATCAACCCCTATAAAAATGTAAGCACCCTTCGCTCAGCCAATAAATTACTAGCTGCTACCCTAAAATCCAATAACAAATCAGGTGATTCTCTATTTACTAACACTATTGGAATCCATTGGAATAAACTTCCTAGTAATCTCACATCCCTTTCATCTACCCCTCTTTTCAAAAAGCATCTAAAAATCTTCCTTAACTCGCAATGGCTGTGTCCATGTACTAACGCTGGCTGAATCGACTTATATCATAACTAACCTTTTTTCTACATTTAAACACTGTTGTCAAAAATGTCCTTTTGTCTTCTTCCTTCTATTATATATAACTAATTTGTAAGTCATTCTCTTATGGCTCTCTTTTTTGTTATGTAATGTAAATAAGCTAGACTCGTATGACTTTGCATGCCATGTATAACTAAATGTATTTTTTTTAATATCCCTTTATGTCTATATTAAGCTGTATCTATCTGCTGTGAAGCTTTTCTCCCCGGGCCTCTACTGAAAATGGACATATATCCAGCTAGACTAGCCCGGTCAACAAATGTAAAATAAAATAAATAAATAAATAATATATATATATATATATATATATATATATATATATATATATATAGAGAGAGAGGTTGACCTGTATTTCCTGCATTTTCTCACTACAAGGTGCCTTGAAAATCATATGTTCTTGTTAGAGTAAAACAGTGATATCTAAAGAAGAATGGATGTTATTTTGGCTAATTCTTTCTATCACCAATATTGCATGAATCAGGAGATGGTATTTTTAAGCGAGTCTATATTAGAAGAACAAAAGATCAAAATAACGAATGCTCTAAAGAGCGTAAATGCCAGACCATGATCTCCTTATTGTGGGGGTCTGCACTCCCCACATCCCCTGCTAAATATATATTCCAACTCCGAGATCGCACTACAGTGAGGAAAGGGTAAATATTCTGATTTTCACTGTACTGTGATCTCACAAAAAGCACTTTGAGTTCCGGCATTTTCGCAATTTTGATCTTTCGTTCTTCTAATATAAACCCTTTTTAAGCTTGGGGTTATAGGAGTAAAGGAGTGGTCGAAGAAGGGCAATTTGTCCCATTACCTCTATGATCCAAATGAAAAACATTAATGAGATTTAAAGCAAGTTCAATACCACAAATGCTGAGTTCATTTTGTCATAGCTCAGTCAGGCTATCAGCCAGGCTTCAACTATATAAATGGAAGCTGTGCATTTGTGTGTGTGTGTGTGTGTGTGTGTGTGTGTGTGTGTGTGTGTGTGTGTGCGCTCGCATCTATATATGTATGTGTGCATGTGTGTGTATGTATGTTAGTGGGTTAGGTAGAGAGAGAAAGAGAGCGAGAAAGAAAGATAGATAGAGAAAGAGTGATGTGTTGGCATAGGACTGGACAATAAAAAGTGACAGCTAAGTCAGCATTGTCTGAATCTTCTCTAACCTTAATTACCAGAGGTCAGGAAAGGGTTAATTTCCAAAACATTTTTGAACTGGCCAAGATATGTGCACATTGAACAGCAGGTATATAAGAGCTCTCTCAAGGTAACAAAAAATGAAACTGGAGTAAAAAGCCTGTAAAAGTTAACAATTTGGATAAAATTCAGTTACTGTTTAGGCATTGCATTGCTTGTATGTCACCACAATCAATAAAACACAACTGTCAACAATTCCTTCTTTTCCCAATAAACCAAACATCAGCCTCCAGAACAAATAAATCCAAGAAACTGTTTTAACAGTAAAAAAAAGTTCAGATTTTATTTACTTTAAAAGTTGAGTACTTTCGTCTCCCTGTATTATAAGATTTAATCAGAAAACTGAACTGTAAGGTTATTAAACTCTAAGAATTGGTCACATGCTCCCAAAACAACCAGTAAAGAAACATTTTGCTTTTAAAGTGACATGCTAAATAACTATGTAACAAATGCATTACTATGTAAACACATAGACCCAGTGTTCATTTAAACACAAGTAAATAAAAAGTTACACTATATAAGATTTTAGTTTTAAAATGCTGCCTATAGATAAAGTTTCATTAAGACCAGGGTGGTTGCAAGCAGTTAGTCTAATCTGCCAAAGTAACTCTTTGTATTCAATAAGTTCACTCCACTGGCTTCCCTGCAGGTTTTTTTACTCTTTCAACCTCAAAAATAAAAATTTGTGGTTAGGACTTTTTGTAAATGTTTGTACAGTAAATTGTTAACATTCATAAGTTGAATATCATACTGTTGTTCATAAATCCATTATTTTAACTTTCTCTCTGTTTAGCAATGTAAAAACATGTACACATCTGATCCCCCCTTCAAAAATATAAGAACATTGGGAACAGGAACCACATTTTCCCTTCACAGTAAAATAAGTCCCTGATTGTTTATTATAATAAGTTCCACATTTGAACCAATTATTTAAGTTCTAACCAGTCTTGTGCACTAAAGCAGGCTCAGCTCCCAACAAATTATAATCGTGATGGTAAGTTCTTGGTATATTCCAATTGCTTCTAATAATTTCCTTAATTTCTTCTGCCTGGGGATTATAATGAACAACCAGATCCCTTTCAAATTTATTTTTAAATGTCAAGGGGCCTTCGCTTTTTGGCCACACCAAAAAGTGATTTATATTTTATTCCCCATTGAGACTCAACATAGTCTCTAATGGGATTAACAAAATGTGGAGGATAGTCCCTAACCAAAAACATATCTACTACCTTATACAACTAATTTTTAAGGTCCAATGCATCAGTTTTGAAAGCAAATAATAGTATCACGCTCTCCCGTTCCAGGCAGACTCCCTTACTATGATACAAGTTCCTTACCTACACAATTACCTTAATAAAGTGCTGATTCAGTCATCTGTACATTGTGAATATGCAAATGAAGTGTTAACCCATTATCATTCATGGATTCCATAATCTGCACTATGTGCAGCATACAAAATCATGGTGTAAGGGAGTATACAATTGTGTGCACATTCCCTAGCAGTGCAAGGATGACAACTGAGAAGTGTTACCTGCTAAGAGCTTACAGGTGTTAATGATTAGTCTAGCTGCAGGAAAAATCAAGGTTTCACAGTCTGTCCTCTTTGGTGTACACTTAGCAAAAGTGTGTCAGGGAGAAGACACTTACAAAAAAGTCTGTGAGTACACTGACTGACTTAGGAGACCAGCATTCCTATCATATGTATGAATTGTTTATGAACACACTTTGTGCCCCTAAGTAAAATTTGTCTGCAATTCTAAGTAAATACAGAATTCATTGAAACAGATATCAAAAGCAATGAAAATCTCATAGCGAGTTTGTTAGAGAAGTACAGATAAGGGAATGCTGCTCACAAAATAAAGACAATAAAAGAGCTGCAGTGTGGCAAATTTTTATTTTATATTATTGAAGAAAAGGTTAGCTTAACTGTTGCCAATATCCCGGTCATCCCCACATCTAATTGTGAATTAGAAAGGACAACTTCCAGAATTTGGTTCTGATGTACCTATAATGTTAATTTACTATGTCACATCTTGAGTCTATGCAACTTACTTTTTGTTCTTCATAGTATATGTGCATGCCTGTGGCAAATACTGTCAATAATCTCCTAACAAAAATATCTAACATATTTGACCTACATATCACCACCCCCCACTGATTATATTTTCCCTGGGGCAACATACATATTGTAAATAACTCCCTAGTCTAATTGACTTGTAAATACCTACGTACTACTGTTTAGACTTAACATCTTTGTTAGCAATGATAGTGACTATATATTTGTAAACTTTACTAATTGTGATATAAATTATGTTTTTTCTCAAATTGTACTAACATATACTTTTGCTTCATGTACTCTTCTTGTACTTTAATAACCTGTCATTTAATATACTGTATTTATGGAGAAAAGGAATCCATTGAAAATGGGCTCCTTCGGCCCAATGGACCATCCTGGCAAACAAACTTCAAATAACGAAATAAATAAATAAAATAAATCTCAAGTGTGTGTGCTGTGAATTGTTTGGTGTCAGGGGTTTCAAAACCAGAGAATTTGTTTGAATATGCTGACGTTTAAGGAGCTTAGGTTCATGTTTCAAGACACTTACAAAATGATGGAAAGAGTGAAAAACAAGACTGCAACCCAAAGTATTCACTCGTGGAGCCCAAATAAGGGTATGAGTACAGCAATACAAAAGTAGTAGTAGGATAGTTCTCCTTAGATGTTAAAAATTTTCAATGATCACCACAGGAATCACAGAAACCACAGGAATAATTCCAAAAGTTTAATAACGCTCTCCTCCAAGTACGTTTTCGAGTATCTTCATCAGATAACACACAACATGAGTAAAAGGATATCCTGTTTTTATACATATTTCATTAATTGCTTAATAGAATAATAATTTAATTGATTAATTTAAATAAAACCTTTTTTAAAAAACATTTATTTAAAAAACTTTGACAGATGTAAAATGTTGAAAATTTCATACTCCTGTCTTAAATGGTATAAAAACTATTAATATAGAAAAAATATATTTTTAAATCTACGTTAGAACTCATATTGAATATAAAACATTAAATAATGTAAAAAACATTGAAAAGGATGTATAAAAGATTAGAAAATGATACCATAGCACCATCTAGTGGACAAATGAAAAAATCACAACTTTGCTGCTCTTAATTTTAGAACTGGGACGATTGAAACCATATCATTAAGTCCTGGTTCCCTAGTGGCGTCCAGCACTATTTGCCAGTACAATTCCCTATATTCCAGTTTAGTCTCCCACATGCCACCCCTGATTTCTTTGGGTATAATCTCCAGAACAAAAAAATGAAAAATAGGATTTTTGCATACATTGGAATGCCTGAATAAAGCATTGTTAATATTTCCTTTTTTCATTTCGTAATAGTGCTCATAAATTCTGGACCTTAATTTCCTTTCTGTTTTCCCTATGTAAAAGGATGAACAGGAGTGGCATGTGGCAATATAAACTACACCCTGAGTGTTACAATTGGCATATCCAGAACTGGTAATAGTTTTGTTTCTATCTGGAATTGTAACGGTGGACCCTGTTTTTATATATTGACATTGGGAACAGCTACCACACTTGTATGTACCTTTTCTATTTGAAGTGGTTCTCCCTGTAAATTTGCCACCAAACTCAAACAAATTTTTTAAATTTGTGTCTCTCCTATATATAAATTGTAATGGCTGCTTCTTAACCATTTCTAAGTCCGTAATTTCCTTGAATCTATCCCATTCCCTTTGAATAACTTTTTTAAGATTTGATGAATCTCCAGTGTAATCCATTATGTAAGCTTTGGAGAAATTCTTAATATTGTTGGTCCCTGTATCTGTGGGACCTGACTGGGTATGCTTAATAGTACTATCTTCCTCAATATTGGTAGTCCCTACATCAGTGATACCTGTTTGAGTAGGAGCAGTAATGTTGAGTAGTTCATCCTGTCCTAAAATGGGAGCAAATTTCGTCTTTCTACCCTGCAAAACAACTTGGTAAATCTCGTCACACAAGAGGGGTGGATAACCTCTCTGAATGAACATCTCCAAAATATATTTGCCATCTTCTAAAAATTCAGTGTCTTCCGAGGTCATCCTGCTGGACCTGATCAATTGACCCTTTAAAATATTTCTTTTTTGTCCAAAGGGATGACCACTTGAGAAGTGAAGATAGGAATTTGAGAAGGTGGATTTCCTATGAATTCTTGAGGTAAAATGATCATCATCTTTCCTTAACAAGACGTCTAAATAAATACATTCTTCATGACTGATACTGTAGGTGAAATCCAAGAAGGTGGTGGTGTTTTTTATATAATCCAAAAACTCAAAAAATCTTTCAATAGTATCAGTCCAAAAAATAACTATGTCATCCAGAAACCGTTTGTAGAGAACCCAACAGTTTTTGAATTCACTTTCATTGATAAATTGAGTCTCCCACCATGTAAGAACTATGTTGGCATATGTCGGCGAACATTTTGCCCCATAGCTACCCCCTTTTCCTGCTTGTAAAATTCTCCTTGAAAGAACATAAAATTGTTCTTGAGAACTGTTTCCATCAAAACCAGACAAGTCCTAAAATCATCATCAGAAAGACAACCATTTTGTGCCATACTATCTTCCAGCCACAATAATCCTGTGTGATGGGGGATAGATCCAAAAAGGTCTACAATATCCAGAGTTATAAAAATGATGTCCTTTGAAAATAGATTCGACTTGACCTGTCTTAAAAAGTCCCAGGAATCTCTAAGAACTGTTTGTCCTTGGTTAGATAATTCTTTCAATTTCACATCCACAAATTTGGCTAATGGTGTTGTGATGGAGCCTTCTGATGAAACAATAAGCCTCAAAGGGGGGTCGTTGTAATCTTTGTGTACTTTTGGGATTCCAAATACCGAAGGAACCCTTGGATTTGGTGTATGTAAACAGTTGTAAATATCCAGGGTGATGGTACCTTCCAAAAGTAAGTCATTCAGCAATACATTGATTTTTGATTTGGAAATATTTATTTCATTAATGGAGGCTTTTGAATAATTGTAGGTGTTCTCAAGGCTGTTTTTCATTTTAGCTTCATATTGTATAGCATCCATTAAGACTGCCCCACCCCCTTTGTCTGGTTGCATTATTCTAATTGTTTTGTTCCCCTTGAAAGATTCCAAAAGTTCAAGTTCTTTTTTGGAAAGATTGGAAGAAACATAGTGTGAACTGACTGTATTCCTTATTTCTTTTTCTAAAAGACGTTCTAAATTCCTTAATTGGGGATGGAGGGGTGGATTGAAAACGCTCTTTTTCTTTAAATGGGTGTCGGTGTTCACTTTGTGGGAAGGATCAAGGTGGTGGTGGTGATCACCAAAAATAAGGCCCAAATTCTGTTTTCTTAAAAATAATTTTAAATCCACTATTGCCCTAGAAACATTTGTCTTTCTCAAAGGAATAAATTTGAAACCTCTTACAAATAAATCAAAAAATTCCCTGGTAATGTCCAAACGACTATAATTGAAAATCTTGTATTGTTGGAATTCATATATTTTCTCATTTTGTACAATAATATTGGAGTTGGAATGATTAAAATGTTCAGACATATTTATCTCCTGTAATGGTTCTTGAGTGGGTAATGTTTGTAGTATACTGGAGTCCGATTCCGTAACCTGTCTGACCTGTGGGGAGGGGGTACAAAATCTAAAGGGATTTCTTCCTGATTTTCATCTGTACTATTCTCATGGTAATTCAAGTCAGTGTTAGTATCCACCTCATTGTGGTTCACACCAGATTCATTTCTATAAGAATTGAAGGGCCTAGGTTTGGGATATGCATTTCCTAACCTGTATGCCTTGAGATCTCTCTCCATTTTGGAGGCCTTCCTTTTCATATTTTTTATACACTCATTTTCTATACTGGAAAAAATGTTGTTGTACAATGACCTTTCAGTTTGAACATTGTAAAGTAAATCACCAGTGATATGGGAATTGACATGGTTAATCTTAATCAAAAGATGTTCCCTAACTCTATCGTTCTCCACAATGATAGCTTTAGCTATTTCAATTCCACAATTGTCAAATATGTGTATTAATTATTACCTTAATAAAGTGCTGATTCAGTCATCTGTACATTGTGAATATGCAAATGAAGTGTTAACCCATTATCATTCATGGATTCCATAATCTGCACTATGTGCAGCATACAAAATCATGGTGTAAGGGAGTATACAATTGTGTGCACATTCCCTAGCAGTGCAAGGATGACAACTGAGAAGTGTTACCTGCTAAGAGCTTACAGGTGTTAATGATTAGTCTAGCTGCAGGAAAAATCAAGGTTTCACAGTCTGTCCTCTTTGGTGTACACTTAGCAAAAGTGTGTCAGGAGAAGACACTTACAAAAAAGTCTGTGAGTACACTGACTGACTTAGGAGACCAGCATTCCTATCATATGTATGAATTGTTTATGAACACACTTTGTGCCCCTAAGTAAAATTTGTCTGCAATTCTAAGTAAATACAGAATTCATTGAAACAGATATCAAAAGCAATGAAAATCTCATAGCGAGTTTGTTAGAGAAGTACAGATAAGGGAATGCTGCTCACAAAATAAAGACAATAAAAGAGCTGCAGTGTGGCAAATTTTTATTTTATATTATTGAAGAAAAGGTTAGCTTAACTGTTGCCAATATCCCGGTCATCCCCACATCTAATTGTGAATTAGAAAGGACAACTTCCAGAATTTGGTTCTGATGTACCTATAATGTTAATTTACTATGTCACATCTTGAGTCTATGCAACTTACTTTTTGTTCTTCATAGTATATGTGCATGCCTGTGGCAAATACTGTCAATAATCTCCTAACAAAAATATCTAACATATTTGACCTACATATCACCACCCCCCACTGATCATATTTCCCCTGGGGCAACATACATATTGTAAATAACTCCCTAGTCTAATTGACTTGTAAATACCTACGTATTACTGTTTAGACTTAACATCTTTGTTAGCAATGATAGTGACTATATATTTGTAAACTTTACTAATTGTGATATAAATTATGTTTTTTTTCAAATTGTACTAACATATACTTTTGTTTCATGTACTCTTCTTGTACTTTAATAACCTGTCATTTAATATACTGTATTTATGGAGAAAAGGAATCCATTGAAAATGGGCTCCTTCGGCCCAATGGACCATCCTGGCAAACAAACTTCAAATAACGAAATAAATAAATAAAATAAATCTCAAGTGTGTGTGCTGTGAATTGTTTGGTGTCAGGGGTTTCAAAACCAGAGAATTTGTTTGAATATGCTGACGTTTAAGGAGCTTAGGTTCATGTTTCAAGACAACAAAGTTTAAGAAACATCAGAAATGCACATTTTAAGAACTTTTTTTTCATAATGATTCCTCTGTTTAAGTATTTTTTCTTTGCTGTTTAGCCATTTGTTATTACATGCTCTTGGCTGGCAGTGGTTCCTAGTAATGAACAAGAGTTCACTTCCAAAGGAAAACAAGTGAAACTTTTAATTTGGGCTGCCTTCCATAGTGCAAATGAGCCTGGCACAAGTGCGCAGCCATCAGCACTCTGGATAGTTCTCAGTGAAAAAATGCACCTCTCAGGTAGCTTTCTCTGTAGTAAAAGGTGTAAGCACAGTGATAATCAAAATATGGAACAACTGCTGTAGGGTTCAAGTCCAGTTTACTGATAGTTTTACAGTGGGGAGGGTGTGAACGCATGTTAGCACACATTTTGTTATATCATTGTATTGTTTGAAAATCAAATATTCTCAGTAATGCTAACAGCATGTGAGATGTTGTCTGACTCATTTGCCATTATTTGGCATTATCTAAAGTCCTGATAATATGTACCAGACATTAAAGGTGTGATGTGTCAAGGAGATGTGAGAAGGATGAATGTGTCAGTGTAATACACTTTTTCCTGTAGTCATTTATTTATTCTTTAATTTTCCTTTCAATTTTTTTCAATGCTATTTTGTTTTACAATGCCTTTTCCATTTCTGGAGTTTAAATTCTATAGCGTTCATATGAAGCCAGCACGGTTGTTAATTAATTCCAGGGTGTGTTTCTGCAAGAAGAAATGAATGAAAAAAAAATGGAAGTTTGTTGACTGTGTTAAATTGATGGTATAATTTTATACCTTGTCATTAATGTTTAGAAGGACAATGAAGAGACTGAAGATGTAACTGTAAGTACAAAAAAAAACCTTTTAGTACTATTTGAAAAATACATTTCCAGAAGTAAATTGCATGTCACATTTTAAATGCATAGCATGCAGTGCTATTTTAAATGTGAGTAGGATTCTTATCAGTGACTGCTGTTTATGCTAGTAATAGTAAAGAAATAAAGTGTTTTTCTTCACTGCAATACATTGAGGTGTTACACTGTAACAAGATAAAAGCTGGGTATAAGCAGCAAAATATTGTGATCATGGGCTGCTGGGAGGATGTAAAAGTGTATGGATGATCATATTGTATGCATATGAAAATATAATAATTCCCCTTGTTTTTTATATGTGTGGGAGACTAGATTAATATTCTTAGTTTATGCTGGAGATGTGAAATTTTTCTTAAACTCACAAGCAAGAAAATAGGAAGTATGAAAATAATAATAATTTTGTAGCATTTGAAAAGAGCTGTTTGTTCTGCCATTAGCACATGATTTCTTTCTACTAGAGTTCTCTCTCTTACATTTGTCAAAGTGTTCTTTATAGATGATGATATCATCATTATAAGATGCAGGTCACATATCCTGTTAAGAGAGTGGTGTGCAAAGTTTGGACTTTGGATTTTCTGTTTTGGTTCCTATGTGGAGATATGCTTTAAAAGACAGCTTCTCTAACTAGAAACAATAAGTTGTTAGGGATGCATGTTGGAGAACTGAGACATATGCACCTGTTTCTCAATATGCTGTGTACAATACACACTTACAGTCACGCATGCACACAATTGCTTGATCAGCATGGATGCAAGTGTCAATGTACATGTGTTCATATTTGCAATTAATTGATGTCCACATTAAGACACATAAGACAATCTCAATGTCCATTGTCACTATAAATCTTTAAACGATGTAAAATGCAGTTGTGTTATTTATTTTTGCAGTGTATTTGACATTTGGGTACTATTACTGGCATATCCATTTTTTAGTGCTTGGGTGCACGGCACACATGAGTCTGAGTAAATATGTGTTCAGTCACTAACAAGTAGCTTCCATTTAGTGGTGTTTTTACATGGATTCTAATGGAATGTAGAATAACTGGGCAATAAACATATGAATACATGCCAATCAGCTCATTTCATAGCACACCACTGAGCAATCAGTTTGTGCGTATGATGGCAAAGTGTTTGTGCATGCAAGATTCACATTTAATGAATACAACTTGAATTTGAGAAGTACTTATGTATATAGACTATGGTAAAAGTAGCTGACAGATACTATGGTACTCATACTGTAGTTTATATTGGAAATATTGTCTCATACCTTTTAAGACATTAAGAACTGTTGCTATTGCCTTCCCCATTTGTGTGGAGTTAAGGGATGAGCAAATGCAGTTCTCTGCTTAAATGGGAAAATAGTAATGTTATTATTGGTTCACCTTCTTTCACGCAAGCATGCTAAGTAGTGAGGCATGGCCATCAGCACATTAGACAGTACTGAGTATAAGAAATACAGTTGCTGCCTAGCTTTCCTTGTGGCAGCAGATATAAAAGCAGTGAGCTCATGTTCATTGCACAAATGGCACATGGTTTGAATCAAACCCAATCTACTATTTTTTTGCACATTTTGTCAGGATAGCATTATGTAGGTACATGTAATAATTCCTGCAGATGTGAGAGGCAATGACTACAACAAAATATTATATGACATGAGGGATGATTTGATCGACAGACCTTGATGCTTTGCCAGAGATGGTCTTCATCTGTCACCCCCTGGGAATTTGACTACTGGCTGAGGCTTTTGCCACCCCCATAGTGTCTTTTTAGGAATTGTCTCAAGGACAAAATTCCTAATGTAAAAATGCCATCTAAAAACAATCTCAAGGTTATGCTACTAAATGCTAGGAGTCTTAACATGAAACTGTACTCACTGGAAGCAGTCCTCACCTTGGAAGACACAGACATTTGTGCAGTCACAGACACCTGGTTCAAGGCTGTGGAGAGTGTCCTAGCCATACCAGGTTACACCTCTTTCCACAAGTTCAGACCAAAAACTGAAGCCATGACAACTAAAGGAGGCATTGTATCAATATTCATTAAAGATAAATACACCTCCAAATTGGTTAAACAATATGATTCTCTGGAAATACTTCAGGTGCAATTAACTGTCGGTAGTCACCTATTCAAGTCATTGCCAGCTACAGGATGCCTTACATAAATCAGGATACCCACTCTGCCTATTTGGATCTACTTGAGTCTATCAAGATATATGCAAACACCATGGTTTTGGGCAACTTTAACTACCCATCTATTGACTGGGCAAATTACTTATGCTCAAACTCACCTGCCCAATGGTTCCTCGACTTTGTTAACTCCAGCTGGTTGACACTTGCACAATGGGTGCCAAAATCCTGGATCTGGTGCTTACCAATATGGGGAACCACTGTAGCAGCCCCACTGTGAAGTCTTTCCTGGTGAGATCTGATCACAAATCAGTCTCATTCAAAGTAACTATCACACCTGACCCCCCCCCCCCCCCAGCAACAACTAAAGTAAAAACTTCTCCAAAGCACATTATAACCTCTTACGGGATGATATAAATAACTTCACTGCACCTCCCTCCTTAGAAGGAACTTGCAACTATGCCGAGTTTTACACCAATGCTTTATACAAACACCTGTATAACTGCATTGACTCGGCTGTACCTGATAGGACCAAAACAAGCTCCTCAAGGAAGAGCAAACCTACCTGGTGGACAATTGCCATTAACAGGCTTTACAATAAGAGGAAGACATTGCTGTCTAATAGTAAGAGGGCATGAGCCCTAAACTAGAAACACTCCTTCCTCAGCTTAAACAAGCAAATAAGACTTCTTGTGAAGTCCTCCAAAGCAAATTACAAATCCAAATTAACTTCCTCATCTAAGGACAACCATAAGGCATTCTTTAGTTACATCCATGACCTAAAAGGATAGGCCCAGATTTGTGCTGAACTGGTAGTTAATGTTACCACATATACTGAGCCTGTGGACATAGCTAACCTGTTAGCCAACAGACTGTGTAAAAACTTCACTACCCTGTCCCTGTCACACATACCAAATTACATCCCTACCATTTATCCCCTACCTTGTATCTCTAAAGAGCAGGTTGTAAACTCCTTTTCTAAGGCCAAAAACACAGCATCTATGGGACCTGATAACACATTAGGCTGTATCCTACATGGGTTGCATCAAGAATTAGCAACACCATTGGGTACTCTTTTGAATCATAGTCTAAGCACCGACTTTGTCCCAGCTGAATGGAAAATGGTGACCGTTATTCCCTTGTACAGAGGTGGTGCTTGCACTGATCCTGGGAACTACAAACCTATTAGGCTGACTAGCCTTATCTGCAAGGCCATGGAGCGAATCATCATGGACCTTATCAACAAAGATATAGGTAATCTCCAAACAGTTGACCTTATTCAGTTTGGATTTGTCAAAGGGAGATCATGCCTGTTAAACGTTGTGGACTTCTTTGAGACAGTCATCAAGGCCCTGGACAAGGGGAATTTTGTGCATACAGCCTACCTAGACTTAGCCAAGGTGTTTGATACTATCCCCACTCAGGCATCATTGACAAACTCACCTAGCTAGGTGTCAACCCATATATCATTAGATGGGTCACTAACTGGCTCACTGATAGAATGCATATAGTCAAAATAGGGGAATCAACCTCCAACAGCAGACTTGTAACCAGTGGTGTTCCACAGGGATCAGTCCTGGGACCTCTACTCTTTGGAATCTATTTCTCCAAAGTACAAGCAAAAACTAAAGGTCTGTGGCTGACAAAGTTTTCTGAAGACTGCAAACTGGGAGCGGTCATAGAATCTCCAAATGATGTCAACATCCTACAAGAGGGTCTTGCACAGACAAATGACTGGTGGCAAAGTCATGGCCTTAAACTCAATGGAAAAAGAACTGTATTATCATCCCTTTTGGTAAGAGTGATTTTCCTGCTAACTACCACATCAATAGCAACACCTTAAGTACGTAATCAGTGGCAAGAGACATGGGCACTCAGGTTGACAGCAACCTTACCTTTCACCACCATGTCTCCACAGTGGTAAGAAGGGCATTCTATATTGCTCATCTCATAAGTAAGGGCATAGTCTCCAGAAAAAAAGAAGGTATAACGTCCCTGTACTCTTCCCTCATCAGGCCAATAATTGAGTACAACGCTCTTTTTGGTATGTACTTTTCCAAGCACCTGCAGCAATTGGAGAGACCACAAAGGTTCCTCACAAGGAAAATTCAAGGTCTTCAGCATCTGTCCTAAGTGGATCATTTGAAATCACTGTCACTTTATTCTGCTTCATACAGACTACTCAGAGGTGATCTCTGCCTTGCATACAAGGCAATCTCTGACCCTGCTTTATTGGAAATGCTGCATATTCGTAAGTCAAATGGTACACAAGTTACTCACTCTAATGACCTTAACATGGTATGTGACATGAATACAACCTGCTGGAGGGACAGATTTGTCTCCCAGAGGTTTATCACACCTTTGAAACAGACTCCCACTTCATGTCAATTAGAGGACCTCATTGGCCCTCTTCAAATGCAATTTGGATGATTGTATGGATAACCACAAATTCACTCTGGGGGTTCCACCTATGTCCCTCTTGGACAGGAGCAATAGGTGCTGATTGTGGAAATTAGGGTAGAACTTGGCTAGGCTTGTAAGGGCCCTAGGGCTATTAGCCTAGTAACTTCCTATGATCCAATGATTCTATATAAAAATGAACGTCAGTCAATTGATTTATGTCAATAGTATACATATGGATTTGCATTTTTCTACATTCAGCAATCTAAATAAGTGTTAGAGTAAATATTTCAAAGTACTGCCTTTACTCTGCTTTAACTGTGTATTCCTTTGGCACAGTGAGTTTAAGAAGCATTGCACAGAGGTAATGCACTAGTTCTACCAGTGCTACAGGACATGAACACCCATTCACCATCGCTTGACATTGGTGCACAATGCCAAACTCAGCACAAATGCAGAGGACAAAAACTGAAGGGCTTTATTAGGAGAATTTCTGTCATGTGTGTGGTGTGTGATTCTATTTTTTGACCAGATTAAAGGTGTGGAAATGGGGTAAATAGGAAAGTGGTGAAATAGGGGACAAACAAAGAGGAAACAATATAGGAATGTGCAGAAGGGAATTAGGAAAGAACCATAGCTATCCACTTCTTCAGCAGTGTAATATGAACATTAATAGCAAATTGGAAGAATTTGGACTGTCACCACAACACAGATGGGTGACAACAATGCAATCATGTTGTATAGCCAACTGGACTGAATCAAGTGTGTTGGGAGGATACATGTGCAAAGTAGAGAGCCAAGTATGGGACAAAATTTGTTTGTGGGACAGGTGTCTGTTTTTTTTATTTTATTCCAAACAGAGAGGAATGTTGGGAAAGAGACATAGGTATGTCAGGGTCAGATAAGTAGGGAAGGTGAGGAAACAGGTGCAGACAAACTGGAGTGGACAAACAAGACAGAGACAGGGATGGTGAGGTACACAAAAGGTTGGGGAACATCATGACCGAGAATAGGAGGAGACTTCAAAGGCACATGCCCAACAAGCATGAGGACAGTGAGAAATTTGCTCTCACCCTCAGAACTGTCATCACTGTCCCCTTCCTTGTCTTCCTGTTGGATTGCTTGACATTTGTATTTTCCCTGCATTCCAACAAGCAACTTCTTCAGACAGCTGAGGTGTGCACCAATGGTACATTCTATGACCTCATGCACCATGCCTGGCAGCTCATGGTGGGTGACGAAATCCCTATCTCCAGCAATACTCCCAGAGGATACCACTGCACCAGCTACTGGAGTAATGCTACCTGATGTTGAGGGCCCAGGATGTGCAGAGGCTGCAGAGGCAGTACTGCCAGGTTGCATCCCAGATGTGCTGGGCATTGGTGTGGCAGCCATTGGAGGGGTGGCAGGCTGAGCTGCACTGGTTGGCCTACTTCCCTGTGCTAGAAATCATTTTGTTGGTTGTCAGAAAATTATAACATCAAAATGGTGTGATCACACATATAAAAGTAAAAAAGAGAGCTAAGTTGTCGGGTAAGAGAAAAAAGAAAAAAAAATAGATAATTAGAACATTATATGTCACATACAATAAATTACTAGAATAAAAATATATGTTTAACTTTTTATTAACTATACTTTTGAAAAATCCAAAACAGGACTGAGAATAGGACTGAGAAATATTTTAAAAATATTGCACATTAAGATAACAACATGACATTTATTCCAATTTTGTTGAAATTAATATTTAATATTTTTTGCATGCATTTGCTACTTGTGGGATTTGAATCAACAACATCTGAATACAGAATGTATATTACTATGTTGAAAACTTAATTAATCGAATTTCATTACATCGTAATGTATTCAGCGAAAGCTTGAAGCATCGAAAGCTTAAAATGGTGAAAATTAACCCTGTGTAAATGAATACTTGGCCTAGTGACATGTAGTACGTAGTGTGATATTGTACTGAGCAAACAGTGAGAAGCAGTTTCCCTTACGTAACTAATAAAGTTAGTAAATGTTTAAACATGTTCAGCAATCAGTAATTAGATAAAATAATGAGTTCCAGTATAAGGGAAGTACAACTTATATAAAATACCGCGTTGCCACACGTTTACGTTCATGAATTTCTGATGAAATGCAATATGGCCGCAACTGCTTATCCTAACTCCTCGGGAACACTTGGTTCCGCATATACATGTGTCATGTCTCAAAGGAGAGAAGAAATGTTACAGTTAGAGGGATATTTGTATAACCTGGAAAGGACATATAAAGGTAGACAATACTGGTGCTGTAGGCTAAAGCATGTACAAAAGTGCAGAGGTAGAGCAATAACGGAGCAAGTAGTAGAAGGTGACCATTTAGTAAAGTCAGTCGGTCACCTACATGCTCCTGACATTGGTGAAGTAGAAAAGTATACAGCATGTCATCATTTAAAACAGAGTGCCAGCTGTAACAGTACCACAGCAGCTTTACTTATTGACGATGTGATTGTAAGTACGTCTGTAGAAAGTTTAACATCTTTGCCTTCACATCACTCTGTGTTGCAGCAAGTGCATAGGGTTAGACGTAAGGAAATATTGAGCTACAGAAAGGTCGCTAACAATATAGCACATGTAGATACTACAGAATGTACATTGAGACAAGGAACGTGTATTCAGTCTCGAAGAGCTGATGTGCACAGTAATATGCACGTTCTAGTGTTCACTACAGTAGACAATCTTCGAAATCTATCAAATGCA
Organism: Protopterus annectens; assembly: GCF_019279795.1. Taxonomy (NCBI): domain Eukaryota; kingdom Metazoa; phylum Chordata; order Ceratodontiformes; family Protopteridae; genus Protopterus; species Protopterus annectens. Next base: position 1,699,417,320 of record NC_056725.1, on the reverse strand, counting down.
ACTATATGGTTTATGGACGGAATATTTTTGACTACAGGGAAGTTGTGTAGGCAACTATATACAATTCACGCGTTGGTAACATTTCCTACCATAACTAAATGTTTACCACTCATGTTTGCCTTAATATCACATAAATCTTACAAAGCCTATAACTATCTGTGGGACTGTGTGCATGAGCTAATGTCTGCTAATGAACTGCACTATAGTGTGATGTATATCATGACTGATTTCTAGTTAGCGTCAATAAAAAGTGTGAGGCACAATTTCAACTCTGTTGTAAGTAAGGGATGTTTTTTTCACTTCACGCAGGCTGTGTGGAGAAAGGTGCAATCATTGGGACTTGTTAAGTTGTATGGTAGCAATGTTAGTTTCCAATTAGATGTGAATAGATGTCTTGCACTAGCATTTCTACGTGAGGAAGATGTCTTAGCAACCTTTAAGTGTGTTACTGAAACATTCCACTGTGATGGGAAAGAGTTAGTACTTTGCTGAGGTTTATGTACTTGGAAGGCCAAGAAAGGAACAGACAAGGGGGTGCACTGTTACCAGATTCCCTCCGATGTTTCCCATTTCCTTTTGGAATGTTAATGATTTGAGTGTACTCTCTTTACCTAGAACACAAAACTATGTGAAGGGATGGCATCGTCGTCATTGTTTACTAGGTAGACGGATTGCTGATATTCCTTCCATTGTTAATGTCCTTGTGAGGGAGCAAAATAGAGTGGATGATTTGCGCGTTCTGATCAGATCAGGTAGTACATGTGAACCTCGAAAAAATAGGCATCTGTCCAGGGAACTTAAACTACAAAATGTGATGAGCAGTAGGTCAGAATATGCCACTAAGGAATACCTAAATGCAGTTGCTATGCTTCTAAAACTGTAAAGTAGCGGTAACATGTACCACGTAATTGTATATATACTTTTATTTGTGTGGTGCAATTTGCAGTTGGTAAATATTATATTCTATAGTCTACATTGATGTTTCTGTTAGTGCAGTGTAATAGGTTCTTTATGTTTGTTTTGGTGTTCCTAATGTTTAGTTTCATGGTACCATGCTTGTATGGGTATACTTTTCATTTTCTCACTACTGGTGTACAGTTGGCCGACCGTTGCATTTCAGATGGTTTGTTTTCGATGGTATAAACATTCAATGCTTCAAGCTTTTGCTGAATTCATTGTGATGTAATGACATTCGATGAATTAAGTTTTAGACGTAGTAATATACACGCCTGAATACACTATTACAACTGACTCCTGCAATCAACTTGAGTTACAGAATGAAGCATGCATGTTTAATTTTACAGTTAAGATATGCATGCTTTATTTGCTAGTAATGTATGGAAGAGCAATATTAATTTTTTTTTAATTTGGGCTACATACATACTCCTTGCATCTCTCAGTCTTTCTAAGCATTCAGCATGGGCCTCCCTGTTCACTGAAACCTCCTGGGCAGCTGTAAAATAGAGAGGAGAGAAAAAGAGGAGAGCATTATGCATACCGGTCTTGGCTGTCCCCAGCTTTGTATATCATTTAAAGTATCTTTATTTGAATACTTACACAACTCTGGGATGTCAGCACTCCTAAACTCATCCAGCCACTGGTTGAGTTATTCCTGCTTGCGACTTCTCAGGTCATTGTAATGGTGTTTGCATTGCTCTCCAGTGCATGTAATGCCAGTCACACTGGAGACAGCCTTGGCTAGACTGTTCCAAGCCTCTGATTTATATTGAGACCCAGTATAGTCCCCCTGAATCAGCCTACAGCTGTGGTGCTTTACAAGGAGTGCAATGAAAATTCTGGACTCTTTTACACCCCTAAATTAGGCACCTTCTTTCATAGTTCCTGCCATGTCTGCACAGGTAATCCAGTAACATTTAACTTGCTTTCCCACCAATTTGTGGTATCACATTTTAGAACTAGTGCGTAAACCTGCACAACCATGCCAACCATATTTTTGCGATGTTAAGCATAGAGCAACAATGTCAAACAGAGAGGATGGCAGTTTATGAAATAAGAAGGGTAATGCGACTGTTGGCATTAATTTATGGTGTGTCTGCTGCTATACCTGTTAGATGACTTGACTTTTAAAAGATGTTTTGGGGAGTATAAACGTTTATGACTTGACATATTTTTGTGGGGCTTTGCACACTGATAAAAGTAATTAACTGAAATAAATAAAGTAATTCACTGAAAGTGTACTATCTCTAATTAAAGGTAATTCCACAGAACAATCACTATCCTCCAAATCTATCAATATTAACTACAACTCCATCACCTTTCAGCCTGTTCCCACAGCTACCATTAAAAAACAACTCAAAAAAAAAACTCAAACCCTCTTCAATAGCAGCTGATAAGTTACCAGACGAATATTTAAAACTAACAGCTGAAGAAGCCATATCTTATCCAGTGTTGATCCTTATTAACAGGTCCATAGCAGCACAACATGTCCCAACAATATGGAAAATTGCAGACATTATCCCCTTACACAAAGGCCGAAATTCCACAGAGCTGACCAACTACAGACCAATCACCATTCTCTCTCCACTATCTAAACTTCTTGAAAGATATAGCCACTCCCAACTGATTCATTATCTTACCATCAACAACATGCTAGCAACATGTCAACATGGTGTTAGGCCCCATCATAGTACCACAGCTGCACTCCTCAGCTTCAGTACAATCAACCAACTCAGAAACACTGGTAAAATAGCCTCTACAGTCTTTCTAGACATGTCCAAGGCTTTTGATAGGGTCTCCCATCCCAAACTATTAAATACACTCTCCAAACTAAACCTCAGCCCCTCTGCACTTCAGGGGTGCTGAAGCTATCTACAGGACCACCAACAATCAGTAAAATGGCTTAATGTCCTATACCCCCTCTTCCCATTACACTAGAAGTACCTCAAGGCTCAATTCTTGGGCCGCTACTCTTCACTGTTTTTACAAACAACCTTCATTGTGCTACCCCACTGGCTTCAACTATCCAATACACAGATGACACAAGACTTATATGCACCACTAATAACCTCCAGCATCTCCATGATATAACCCAAAAATCATTCTCAGGTATCGAGCTATGGCTCTCTAACCATCAGGACATACTCAACCCCAATAAAACAAAACTCATGATCATCCAACCCACAATGATCTTCTCACCCCCAGCACCTTCTACATCACAGTTAGGTATGATACTAAAATTAATGCTGATTCACAAACAAAACCACTAGGAGTAATAATAGATAACAACCTAAGATTTGACCTACATATAACATAAATGACATCACACGTACATGCACAGAGATTCCTGGATTTTGTAAACACAAACTCCCTGGACCAGATAGTCAATACACCAACCAGGGGTGCAACCATACTGGATCTGGTCCTCATCAATATGGGAGAGTGCTGCACATCCCCTACTGTAATGCCTTCTCTGGCAAGGTCAGACCACAAAATGCTCTCCTTTGAAAAAAAATAAAACCTTGACCACCAGCCCAACCAGGAATATTCAGGAACTATCTGAGGCTAACCTCCTGCTATTAAGTGAGAACCTGGCAAAATGTCATGCCCCTATAAACCCTGAGAACACTTCTGCCTATGCAGAACTATTCACAAAAACCCTGTACAAGCATGTTACTAGCTGCATAGAGGCAGCTGTACCCACCAGAAAGAAGTACAGAACTAACTGAAAAAGAAGCCACCCTGCTGGAATCACAAAATCAATTGGATGTATAACAGGAGGAAGAAATTCATGGCAAAAATTAGGAGATGAATCATCCAGAAGGATAAAAGCACTCTCATCAAACTAAACAAACAACTCAGAAGGCAAATAAAGTCTACCAAAGCCAAATTTGAGGTATGTTTGGCCTCCCAGGCCAAGGACAACCACAAAGCATTCTTTAGCTATGTCCACAATCTCAAAGGCAATACACAATTGTGTGCAGAGCTCATTGTAAATGGAGCCACCTATACTGAGCCAGAAAATATAGTAAACCTCCTGGCTGATAAATTCAGCTCCAACTTTACTCCTCTCTCCCCCTCAACCTTCCCTCAGGAAATATCATCAAATATAACTCCCCCTAGTATCACTAGGGAACAGGTCCTTAATGCTCTATCTAAGACCAAGAAAACTGCATCAATAGGCCCAGACGATATCCCAGGATACCTTCTACATAGCATGAAACATGACCTATCAGGGCCTCTGAAATTACTATTTAACTGTAGCTTCCAAACAGGCTTCATGCCACATGAATGGAGGAAGGCAGCAGTCATCCCTCTGCACAAAGGTGGGCAATCTACAGACCCTGTAAATTACAGACCCATAATTCTCACTAGTCTTATATGTAAAGCCATGGAAAAATTATCATGGAGATTATCAACAAAGATAGAGTAAACCTCCAAACACTGGACCCTACTCAGTTTGGCTTTGTCAAGGGCAGATCATGTCTACTCAGTCTGGTGGACTTCTTTGAGAAGGTCACCAAAGCAATGGATGAAGGCAAAATCATTCACACTTCCTACCTTGACCTGTTCAAGGCATTTGATACAATACCCCACTCGGGCATTGTTGACAAACTCAAGAGGTTAGGTACAAACCCATATGTCACCAGGTGGATCGCCAAATGGCTCACATATAAGACCAAGGAAGTTAGAAGTGGGGAGTCCACTGCTACAAAGAGGCCAGTCACAAGTGGAGTTCCAGAGGGATCCGTCCTTGGCCCGCTCCTTTTTGGTATTTACTTCTCAGACATCAAGGCCAATGTCAGTGGTCTCTGGCTGACTAAATTTGCAGATGATTGCAAATTAGGAGCTGTCATTGAATCTCACACTGGCACAAATGTTCTCCAGGAGGGCTGACACAGACAAATAACCTGTGTCAGACCCATAGACTAAAACTAAATGCCAAGAAATGCATAATAGTATTCTTTGAGAAGTCATCCATCCCTGGTAACTATCATATTGAAAACACACCCCTTAGAGTTGACCCAATAGTCAGGGACTTAGGGACACACATAGATAGTAATCTAGCCTTTGATCATCATGTGTCTACAGTGGTGAGGAAATCATTCTATGTTGCTCATCTTGTAAACAAAGATATTGCATCTAAGTCCAAGGAAGTCATTGTTCCACTGTATTTGGCATTCATCAGACCTATCATTGAGTAGAATGCACCTTTTGGTATGTATCTAACCAGGCATATCCAACAACTGGAACGTCCAAAGAGGTTCCTCACTAAAAGATTACAGGGCATAAGTAATATGTCCTATGCAGACCGCCTCAAGGCACTATCCCTATATTCTTTCTCTTACAGGCTTTTGAGGGGAGATCTATGCCTTGCATAAAGGGCATTGTCAGACCCCACTCTGATGGACCTCCTGCATATCCACAAAACAAACAGTACCAGAATTACCCACTCTAAAGACTTAAACCTTGCCTGTGATATAAGTAGGACCTGTTGGAAAGATAGGTATGTATTCTAGAGACTACCCCGTCTATGGAACAGGCTCTCCATCCATGTGAAGCAGAGTTCCTCCCTAACTCAATTCAAGTGCAACTTGGACAACTGGATGGGAAACTGGAAATTCAACCCTTGTTTGACACATGTTTCTCTAATGCAAACAGGTAACCTGTAAATGGTTCATCTTCCAGGCCCATGCTTACACTTATCAAGGATATCAGAAATTGTCAGAGATTTGGGATGCATGGCTAGGCTTAAAAAGGCCCTTGTGGTTGTTAGCCTAGTACACACTTATGAACCTATGAACAAACAATTAAGAAAGTTCACAAAACAGTGGGTACTCTTTACAGAAATAAAAAGTATTTAATTAACACCTCTAGGGGTGCCATTGCTAGAAACCATTATCTATCAACACTTCTGTATGCTTCCCCAATTCTCACCAACCTTAAAAAAGACAGATTTAATTAAACTTGAAACATGCTACAATAAAATAGCTAAATTTGCAACTGACTGCCCACATCATACCCACCACTGTCACTCCTTAAAGAACCTCTCCTGGTTAGACTTCCACAACTTCTATCTTATAATCAATTAACCTTAGCACATAAACTAGTATATCAACCTGAAAAAAAAACTTGCGCTTCTAAATATTCTCCAGCCCCATACCACAAATCAAAGTCTTCGGCCAAGAAATAAATCTTTACTACAAGTGTCCAAATCCACTAATACGGCAGGGGACTCCCGATTTTCTCATCATATGGCAACAGGGTGGATTTCACTACCTCACAGAATCAGAACCAACACAAATACCAACCAATTCAAAAATATTCTTAAAAATTATTTTCGTGACACCTGGCTTTGCTCCTGTACTACTCAAGGCTAACTAGTTTTAATAGTTTCTGGTCATAATTTTTCTTCTTCCCTCACCACCTCATAATCTATGCTCTCTCTCATGTCCAGATAATCTCTAACCTCATATTTTTCTATCCAATTTCCCCCCTACAAACCTTTCCTCAGCTTACTTTGAGAAACTACAATGCCTGAACTACAATAAGGAATTATATCAGATGATTATATAATACAAATGTCAGCTATAATAGAATATAATTGTAATTTCTGGTGTACTATATGTCTGGTATTCTTTTTGTATAATTTCTTGTATAAGTTCTGTATAAATTCTTGTATAATTTTTGTATAGTCTCTATATGTGAAACTTTTCTCCCTGGGCTTCCGCTGAAAATGGGTTTTATCCCATTCAGACTTTCCCAGTAAACAAATGTAAAATAAATAAATTAGCACAATGTGGAATTCAAACCTATATCAATTAGAGAATGCATATTTTTCCCCATAGGTGTTTAGTAATTAGCACAATGTGGATTCAAACATATGCAAATTAGGGAACACATATTCTTCCCCATAGGTGTTATTCCTTCATTGCCAAAGAATAAGTGCTTATCAGATATGCTCATTTATTATACAGACACATTAAAAAGTGAGAGGTTAACCATGCATGTGTGTGACCTGACAAGGTCCTGGTTTATGGATTCTCATGTATGATGCAGGAGTAATGATTGACAATATGCTGGAAAATCATATAATTGTATTACTTGCAGGAAAGATTTCCAAATTTTGGGTCAGACCACACAATACATTCTGTTTTTCAGCTATACTTGTGTTATGGGAGTTGTGCAGATGACTGTCAGTGAAGTATGAAGCCTAACCCAGGGCAAAAAAGAAAATTTTAATTACAGAAATATAATTGTTAGGGTACCCCATCACATATATAATTCATATAATATCCATTGCTATACATATTGTTAGGTATAATTAACTTTATATTGTTAATTTTTATTCAAAATGAACTGGAAAGGCATTAATAAAATTTGGAGTGTGCTGGTAAAGAGTTGAGTGGTTAAGCATGTATGTATGTGACCTGACTGTCAGTAAATTATGAAGTCCATTCCAGGTCAGAAAACAAAATTGCTAATTGCAGAACAATAATTGCACTGCTACCCACAGTTACACATTTAATATATATGATATCATGTGTATGCTCAATCCACCTGCTATACAGATTTATTTTTTATATAAATTGCAGTGAAACAGCATTAATAAAACTTAGCGTTTGCTGGATTAAAACCCTGGCTCAGCTGTATTGTGGCTATGAACTTACACCTGTTGCAACATGGAGAGCTAAGCAGCAGGTGCAATTTTTACAGTCATTACTGTGTATGAGTACTGACCACCTCGCAACACCACTTAGCATTTTTGCAGGATGGAAGACAAAGGAAGCAATAATGTATCTTTTTTTTAGAAAGTTACAGTGTATCTTTTTGTATACAGCAGTAGGGCATGTTTGCACAGAGGTGAGCAATGTGCAAACATATTATTAACTTTTATCATTAAAAGAAAAATGTGGGACTTGAACCATGGTGTACATATTCTAAGTGCTTTGTATTTCATTGTGTTCATCAGGTGTGCTATACACATATTTAATTTAAAGGTCTCATTTATGCTGTCCTTATCATAGAAGCAGCTGACCACTGCATAATGGTGCTAATCAGAGTTGCATTTCTTAAGGCAACTTCCATTAAATTTAAAATAGTTATATGTTTTACTGTGTTTGCACTAAGCCACGCACCACTCAAATATTAAAATTTAAAAAATTACAGAATATATTTTAACATGTTAGAAATTTTTACACAACTCTAAATTTGAACTTTGCAGTAGGAAAGCAAATCATGTGCATACAATTCCCATTTCCTCTAAAGTATTAACAAGATGTATACACCTGCACACGATCATTTGTTTGTACATGTGCGGCTTACATATTTAGTACAATGATCACACAACCATTTATGAATATGTCTGCACCAGTGATGCTCTGTCTTCTCTTTTTATTGTGTTCATTATTCTCTTATCTGTGCTGTACTCAGACATGCAGTCTATAGTGCATTTTGTATCTTTGTCCTTTAAATGTATGATAAAAATGTGTCTATATCAGCACAGCGAAGAGGCATTTAATCAAACACCTCTTTGTCAACACATAAACAGCAAATGCACTAAAGCGCAAATGCTCAGAACACCAATTTCTTTCCCTGGGAACAAAATTGGTAGCACAAACACACAAACACACACAATTTCAAACATAACAATGTGGCGGCCTTTGCCCCCCCACACCACCCCTAACTAAATATACCAACTCCAAGATTGCACTACAGTGGGGAAAGGGGCAAAAATACACAGGGAAGGCCAAGAAATTTCTTTCCCAGGGAAAGAAATCGCTGTTTTGAGTGTTCACGCTTTAGTGCATTCGCTCTTTATGTGTCGATGAAGAGGCATTCGATTAAATGCCTCTTCGCTGTTCTGATATAGACCCAATAAAAATACATGACAGTGAAAAATGTTTTTCAGCACAGGCATGAAAGTTTGGCTATTAGTGAACATAAAATGATAAATGCATGCTGTTTTGTTCCCTTTAAGAGCTTGCTAAAGTTACTTCTACACTTTGTAGGTGTATCCTGGGTAACACACCCAATGCAGGTAACATAGTCTGAATTGCTGTTGTGTTTTCCTTCTCCCTCCCACTAATCATTCATAGTTGCAATCCATTAGCAACTAACAGTGAGGTTGGGCCTACACTATATTTACATCTGCGTGGTGCTCCGGTAGCGTTGTCGCCTCACAGTAAGACATTGCCCTGTTCGATTCTCAGCTAGAGCGTCTTTTGTGTGGAGACATGCATGAATGGGTGCACGTTCATTGAAGGTTGTGTGTTAGGGCCGGCAACTCGGCACGGAAAAATCTACTGCCAATCATTAGCGGACCGGAGTTCCGCTGTGGCGACCCCTAACCGGGAAAAGCCGAAAGACACAACAACATGAAGTCAATAGTTTGGCATTCAGCAATTCTAATGCATTCTCACCTCATCTGCATCTATGCTGTGCTCAGAGGCCTGAATCAGGACTATAAAAAAGGTAACCATGTATCCAGGGAACTTGAAGGTAAGGAGAATTGTGTATTTGGACATAACAGAAGATTACTATTTCTTTGAAGGTGATTATCTGCAGAGAAGGTTTTTGATTTTGCTAAGATATGCTTGTTTTATTCAAGTACTTTCTAGATTTTGTAAAACATTACAAAGCAATATTATATATATATATATATATATATATATATATATATATATATATATATATGAGTCTATATTAGAACACCAAAGTTTTAACACATCGAATGTTCTAATATCGAACCTAAAACAGTGAATGCTGAAAATAGTGAAGCTGCAGAACACCAAATTTTTTCCTAGGGAAAGAATTTGGTTGGCCGTTTCTATGGCTTCTCTATTTTCAGCACTGTGGTGGAAAGGTACGGGTCGGGTTCAGGTAAGTGTGCAATTGTGCGGACATTAGGGTTAAAGCACGGGTTAGGTGAGTTAGGATTAGGACGCGGGTGAGGTGAGTGTGCGATAGTGACAGACATTAGGGTTAGGGCGGGGTAGGTGAGTTAGGGTTAGGACACGGGTCAGGTAAATGTGAAATAGTGATGGACCTTAGGGTAGGGTTTGGGTTAAGGTAAGTGGATAGATAGTAGTGTATGTACGGTTTAGTATAGGGTAGATGTAGTATTTTAAGTGTATGTGTGTAGATTGCTGTTTTTTTGGTGTGCTTGTGTTGTGTGTTTCTCGGAACAGCAAATGTTTTCCCAGGGAAAAAAATTGCTGCTCCGGGTGTTCGAGATTTTAAGCTTTCGCTTAAAAGGGGTCGATGAATTAACATTCACTTTTCTAAGCGTTCGCTAATTTAATATAGACCCATATATATATATATATATATATATATATATATATATATGTATGTATGTATATGGATCCCTATCACAACACCGACACGCCACAAACCCGACACTCAAAACAACAACACCAAAACACCGAAAACGCACAAAACCGGCAACTCACAAAACCGAATACCATAACACCAACACCCAAAACACCGACACACAAAATGTAAACTCCACATAACACACAACTATACATGCACTAACCCTAACCCAAACCCTAACCCTAAGGTCCGACACTACCGCACACTTACCCTACCCGCATCCTAACCCTAACTCACTTAACCCGCCACTACACATAAAGTCCATCACTACCGCACACTCACCTTTCCCGCACCCTAACCCTAAATCCCACACTATCTCACACTTATCTGTCCACTCCCTAACGCTAAATCCCTCACTATCGCACACTTACCTGTCTACTCCCTAATGCTAAATCCCTCACTAGCACACACTTACCTGTCCGCTCCCTAATGCTAAATCCCTCACTAGCACACACTTACCTGTCCGTTCCCTAATGCTAAATCCCTCACTATCGCACACTTACCGAATCACGCTCACACATTGCCCATGTCGGTGTTTCGGCTGTCGGGATTTCACATTGTCGATCATGTGTCTCGTCGGTCTTCTCGAGTCGGTCTTCTTAGCGTCGGTGTTTCGGCGTGTCGATGAAGTCAAGGGGACCAATATATATATATATATATATATATATATATATATATATATATATATATATATATATATATATATACACATACATATATTGTTGTTGGCAGGCATTTATATTTCTTAATTCAGCAATAGGTGTTACTGCAACTGCTTGAATAAAACAACGAAATATACACCAGGATCTTTATTAAATAAAGCTTTCGGGTCTACACCCTTCATCAGTATAACTTAACATATAAAAAATCACCATTTAAATAGGAGAACATAAAGTCACATGCTTCAACCCAACCCACCTAACAATAAAAATTTAAAGCTACAATGAATTAATAAATATATGCAAAGTAGCACATAAAAAATCACATCTATAAAGAATATATATTTTTATATATAAACAATTTTATACTGTTTCATATGAAATCACATGCACCATACTTAAAAATTAATAATTAATAATTAAAACTTAAACTTATAAAACTTCTCTCTGTCTTTTAGCCAGAACAGGCTTCAGACTAACTGAATTATTTAGGCCTGGGGCTACATCAGCTTGAAGTCTAATAATCCATTCTAGTTCTTTCAATTCCAATAAATTATTAACATTTTTTGAGCCTGTTGAGAACAGGTTGATTGAAGAAATAGAACTTCTTGAGAATACCATCATTAATATGCCTGGCTTTAGCGATTCACTAGAGTTATACCAAAACTTTTTGGCCCGTATGCAATCTATGGACATGAAGCTACAACAAAGGAAAAAGAATAAATTACAAAGGGACATTAATGACTTTAAGCAGAATCGAATCTTCTCTTGGCCCAGAGAAGAACTTAAACAATTTGTCCCAAATAGAAAACTATCGGTGGCAAAAAACAATCGTCATAATTTTAGTAACAGGCTGGGTTCATTAGATCAGCTTGATGTGTTTGATCAACCAACGAATAATGTGAACACTGGTGCTATACCTAACACTGTACCAACGAAATCCGCTTCAAAACCTGTTGCTGTGGAAAAAGTGAATGTAGCTTTAAATGATAATGAGAAAGTGCTACAGGAGGCACCGTCTGGTAGTGACGTTGCTGAGGGTAGATGGAATGACTCTGTGCGTCCCAAAGTGAAGGAGAGTTCGTCGACTAATGTACTCGAGTTAACTAAAAAATCTCTACAAAGGGAGATTACTTCCTTCTCTCCTTTTTTATTGAAGCAGCCAGAGAAGGTTGCTATACAAGTAAAATCGTTGGACTCCCATTTAACCCATCAGCAACAACAGCAACAAACGCTGTCGATGAAGAGGAAAGTGAGCAGTCCTTTGTTACACAACAAGACCGCAAAACGCTAGTCTGTTTTATTTATGCTAGTGAGAACTTTATCTCTGTAGGTTTTAATGATGGGACTTTGTGCAAAAATGTGAGTTGTTCTGTTGGAGACATTGATATGGAACAACAGTTTGCAATTATTGAACAACCCCGCTTTTCGAGCAATGGACTTAATAAAAGTACTGTTAATATTTCAAAACTAGTTTTAACAGAACCCCAGCTCTCTTTGCTCGCGAAGGGGTTGAAATTCATCCCTAATGCTAGGGATGATATAGTTAAGGCAATTATTGATTTAAAAATTTTTGTACGCAATATAAGTCTCAAAATGATTTTTAAAGATAATATGCTGAATACATCTTTATTTAAAAGATCGAGTACGTTTATGCTAGTATTATGTCCCATTTTGAATGCATTTTCAAACATTGTTGAATGTGAACTACGGAAGTATTATAAGAGCAATTTAGTGCGTAAGAATGTTTATAATATATCATGTTCTGAATTTATGGCCTTAAGACAGTTGCAAATGTGTACTAGTATAATAATTAAGCAAGCTGATAAAGGGGGAGCAGTGGTGGTGATGGATAGAGATGATTATTTTATGAGGTTTAAAGATCTTTTATATGATGTCACCACTTTTAAAAAGATTTCTTTTGTTGAAGTACAAAGATTAATTAGTGAAGTGAATATGGTCATTTATGACCTTCAAATAAATGATGATATAAGTATAGATCTATTTAATTATCTAACTGTTCCTTGCCCAAGAATTCCCCAAATATATGGTATACCCAAGATACATAAAAGTATTAGTGACCCCCCCTGAGGCCTATTGTTTCTGGTGGAGGTTGGGTCACTGAACCTGTTTCGAAATACCTGCAGGGCATCTTGGGGAAGTATTTGAAAGTATGTACAACTGTGCTTAAAGATACAAATGATTTTTTGAATAGCTTATATGAATGGCAGTGTATTAATAATATGGATAACTGCATTTTGGTTACCCTGGATATTGCTTCACTTTTCACAGTAATACCTAACAAATATGGTGTTAATGCTATACGTGAATTTTTGTGTCAAGAGGTTAAAATGAATGGAAGAGACATTGAGACTGTTCTCTTTTAGAAGTTGTTTTATTACATAATGTATTTATTTTTGATGGTGAACCTTTCCTTCAATTAACAGGTGTGGCAATGGTTACGCCCGTTGCCAACACCTATGCCAACCTTGTACTTTATGAATGGGAGAAAAGAGTTATTTTAGATAAGAGTATTGAGTTCAACAAATATGTGTCATTCTATAAGAGATTTGTAGATGATTGCTTTATATTATGGAAGGGTACTTTGCTGGATTTGGATCTGTATTTGCAGTACTTGAATGATTCAACTAGTTTCCTGAGTTTCAAGATGGAAACTTCAGATAGTGTTATGAATTTTTTGGATGTAACAATTTTTAAGGAATCTAATATTTTGGAATCCAAGGTGTTTAGAAAAGATGTTGATGCCCTTAGGTATGTTAATAAAAACAGCATGCATGCCCTCATATTTTCAAAGGAACGTTGAAAGCACAGTTTATTAGGCTGAGTAGATTAAATACAAAGGATGAAGTGTTTCAAGAGCAGGTAAATGCTATGGCAATGGAGTTTGAGAAGAGTGGTTATTCGAAGGAATTTATAAATAAAGTAATTAAAGATGTAATTATTGAAAGAGAGTCCAGGTATAAACCTATATTACGAGGCTGTAGTGAGAATAATGCTACTAGACAGGTGATGTTGGGTAATAATATTGCTGTTAGGTACTTGACAACTTATAACCTAAATTCTCATAGTGTTTGTAGCATAATTGAGAAGAATTGGGCAATTTTAATGGCTATGCCTGAGATTAGGTCTATAGTAGGTGATAAACCTAGGTTCGCCTATAGGAGCTCTGAAGCTTTGAAGCAGAAATTGTGCTACAAGGATTTTCAGAATAAAATAGAGATGATAGAAGGGTGGCTAAAACAGTGAAATGCTATAATTGTACTTGTTGCAATGACATTTATATAGGTGATGATACATTTACACATCCTATAACTAATGAGACATTTACCATGAGAACAATTACTGCTTGTAATGAGGAGAGAGTAGTATATTTGGCTACTTGTGTGTGTTGCACCTCATTCTATGTAGGCAAAACTATAAGAAAATTGAGGGAGAGAATGGTGGAACACAGGTCTGAAATCAGGAGAAAGTTGCCCACCAATGCCTTAAGTAAACATATATTGGATGAAGGTGTAGGACATACTTTTAGATTTAGGGTCCTTTGTAAGGTAGAGGTAGGTCTGAGGAAGGGTGACATTAATAATTTATTGGAATTGAAAGAACTAGAATGGATTATTAGACTTCAAGCTGATGTAGCCCCAGGCCTAAATAATTCAGTTAGTCTGAAGCCCATTCTGGCTAAAAGACAGAGAGAAGTTTTATAAGTTTAAGTTGTAATTATTAATTATTAATTTTTAAGTATGGTGCATGTGATTTCATATGAAACAGTATAAAATTGTTTATTTATAAAAATATATATGCTTTATAGATGTGATTTTTTATGTGCTACTTTGCATATATTTATTGATTCATTGTAGCTTTAAATTTTATTTTTAGGTGGGTTGGGTTGAAGCATGTGACTTTATGTTCTCCTATTTAAATGGTGATTTTTTATATGTTAAGTTATACTGATGAAGGGTGCAGACCCAAAAGCTTTATTTAATAAAGATCCTGGTGTATATTTCGTTGATTTATATTTTTTAGACAAGCAGGTTATTAACGTTCATCAGAAGTATTACTGTTAAAATTGTTACATTATAATCTTCTATGTTATTGTAGGGAAATGTAATGCACCATGTCAATGACACGTGTTATGCTTCTGAGATGGCCTAGCAAAATCTCCATGGGAGCGCTGAGTACTGTGAGAGGTGGATATCAATCATATAAAATTGACTTTTCTGTTGTAGATGTGTACACATTGTGAGAACTGTTTTGAAAGCATATAAAGCATATATACCAATCAAATTATCTGGTAGTCCTTGGTTTGTACAAACCTTCATTTGTTTCTTGTTTTGGGGGTGGGGAGCCACCTACTATTTTTGTGTTGCCAGAACAAAAGTGTGTTTCAAGTTCTATTCTCTTGAAAATGTGTAGTCATCCTGTTATTTCAGTGGGAGTCATAATACATTACTAAAGTGGTATTCCTTCATTTGGACCAAACATTAGTTGTGCATGAATGTGATACAGTACACCCACATAACCATCGGATTTTATAACTGAAATGTGTGTTTCCAGTGCTTAATGTTGAGAAATACATGTATATAAGCAGGATTTTAGTTAGGTGATATTTATGTGTTGTATTCTCCTGTGTTTTATGTCACATAGGATTATGGCACCCCAGCTTAGAAATCAGCCTTTCTGAAAATTATGTCAAATTGCAGGTGTTCAGGCAACACAGTGTCTTTCTGCTAGAGAGAGGAGGTGGGGATATGGCTGCCAGATTTGAAACCAGATAGCTAATGATGTCAATGCCAAAGAGGGTCACACCAGGACTTATGATCAGGTGTGTCATAGGGTCACTGATATGCAGCTGCAGTTGCCTATGAACAGCTGGCTATTGGGGGGGGGGGTTGCTACCAAGCCTCCAATAACACCAGATGAAGAGTTCCTGCCTACTGTCAGAGATGCAGACAGCTCAGTGCAAACTGCACACCAACATGTGATTGCTGTTGGTGCTGATGTGTCTTGGAGGACAACTATGTCCCAGGAGGAGCTTCCAGGTAAGCTTACATATTGCAAGTTTTAGATTTGCTTGTATAGTAAAATATATAAAATTTTAAGTAATACTTCCTGGGGATTTTTCTTTTTTTTATGAACCTACTGATAAATTAATAGACTTATATGACACACTTGTTCATTACTCATGGCTGCGGGTGGATGTGTCAGCCAAGAAAAGTATTCTTAATGGACATATAGGCAATTGTGTATTCACCGGTTCCCTGTGTTACTCCCATTGTGATGTTTAATTTGTGCACTTCCCTTGCTTCTTTTCTGTAAAGACTATCCTCCCTAACAAGTGTGGAATCATCTGCGAATGGTAAGCAAAATGTTTTTTTGATTATTGATGATTATTTGTCATACATTTGCATTTACCTGTACATGGGAGGTGGGTGTAATGAGTGTGTGCATTGCTGTACCATCTGCAATAGTAGGACTGGTGTTAGTCTGTAATCATATCAATTATTTTAAATATTTGAAAAAACACGAGTGATTTCAGGTAAGGTACTTCCCAAGAGAAAAAACAAAAATACTGTAGTAAACAAAAGGAAGCACTCCACGGCTGGCACAACACAGACGATTTATTGATTGAATAGACAAACTGGTTAGCGCTTTCACGTTCAGATAAAACGTTTCTTCAGACCTCAAAAAATATACATTCCCATCATGCATTTATATATAATATGGAATGCTCATTATTCAATTAATCATAGTAATAATTGCTTTTAAGGTGTAAACAGTGCTTAAAGAGACATGTTTCATTTCAGTATAGATGATGTTTAAAAATATATAATAATAATACAAATTCTAAATATATAACTTAAGACAACTTTTTAAAAATATGTGTAAAAAATTATTATTAAAATCATTAGTCAATAAATTCATAAAATAAAACATATATCGAAATTGATAGTTCAAAGACATACATTAAAATGAACAATATATGGATATGTGTATGCAATGTGATTACATGGGAATTATTTGGAAATATATGCAGACTTGAATGTGTCTTTACATAAAGGGACCTATTTGTTCTCTGTTAAGATGTTCTTTGGGTGAATTACACAGAACAAATTGTGTGGATGTGTGTGTATATATACATATGTGTATGTTGTGTCATCTTAAAAAAATTTTGAAAGGTGTATGTAAAATGTTTGGTCTGGGCGAAGTCCGCTGGAATTGATCTCAGCTTGAATCATCAGAAGATCAATATGATGGGTATGTTGGCGGATTAAAAAGTTCAAATTCAGGCAAGAAACATATTGAATCAATGTTGGTATGGCCTAGCCATAAGGAAAGGTTTTAATGAGACTTTCTCATTCAAGCCATGTCCCTTATGGGCCTGAAGTCTAATGATCCATTTATTTTCTTTTTCTTCAGTGTAGTTCTTGATGTTGCCTAATCTATCAGTTCTCATAATCAGTTCCAATACCATGAATTTAAATCTGTGTTTTGTCCCTTCCATAATAATGTGTTTTGCTAATGCATTGTTCTCATTTTCTTTGTTAATAGCATAGATGTGTTCTCTAACCCTTTCTCTTAGGGTTCTGTTTGTTTTTCCTATATAAAAGGAGGAACAACATTGGCATTGTGCTATATAAACAAGGTCCCTAGTTCTACAGTCTGCATATTTATCAAAAACAATTTTCTTTCCATTATCTGGATGTGTAAATTCATTCCCATTTAGCATATAACTGCATTGATTACAATGTCTGCAGGCAAAGGTCCCTTTTCTTGTTGACTGTAAAATATTATCACTGTTGTGATCATTGTGTTCATAACAGAGTAGCCTTTTTAGAGATTTCATGTTTTTATAAGTGATGTTTGGTCTATCACCCGCTATTTCCTTTATCCTTTCATCTATCATGAGTAACTGCCAATTCCTATTTACTATTTCTCTTATTTGACTATTTTTGTTGGTATATGGTATAATTAATCGAGTTTGTGTATTTTGTGTAGTTTGATTCAAGTTTCCTTTGTCTCTATTGCCATGTCTATGAAGATATGGTTTCCCTTTTCCTTTTCTAGATTGGTCACATTCCATAATGACTTTTTCAACATTAGTCTTGTCATAGCCTCTCATTACAACGTTCTTCTTCAATATTTCTTGTTGTTCTCTATTTCTTGTTTCATCTGTCACCAACCTAGATACCCGTAGTGATTGATTCTTAACTATGTTGGGAAAAATGTGTCTGGGGTGCATGCTCTCCTGATGTAATAGATTGTTTCTCCAACATTCCTTTCTATAGAGATCTGTATCAATTTTCGCTTCAGTCTTTGTAATTCGTACATCCAGAAAGTCAATATTCTCAATGGAGAAAGTATGTTCAAAATTCAGAAAATCCGTTGTTCCATTGATGTAGGTGACAAACTCGTTTAACATCTCTAATGTGTTGTCCCAAACGAGAAAAATATCATCCACAAAACGCTTATAAAATTTTATATTTTCTGAATATGGATTGTTGTTTCGTACATACGTCTCTTCCCAATATGCCATCACCAAGTTAGCATAGGAGTTGGCTACTGGTGTCCCCATTGCTGTTCCCTTCTTCTGTAAATAATATTTCCCATTGTATGTGAATACATTATTCTCTAGGATTATTTCTAGTATCATCATGTATCTTATTACTAGATTGCTTGGAATGTCCTTTTGAATAAGTAATAACCTAACATAGTCAATCCCTATATTATTTGGAATGCATGTAAAAAGGGACGTAACATCTAGTGTTACCAGAATATCCTTCTCAATGTTGGTGTTGCTATCAATATAATCTGCATATTCATATAAGAATTCCTCAGTATCCCTTAGCACAGATGTAGTCTCATTCAACATGGGTTTTAACTGTTTTTCCAAGTATATTGAGAGGGGCTCTGTTGCCCATCCCTTCCGAGACAATGGGTCTCATGGGAGGATCATGTGAATTTTATGTACTTTAGGTAGCCCTCTGTAAGTGGGAATGAGTGGTTCTTTAACCAAAAAGTACATATATAGGTCATTATCAATTATACCACAGAGTAGCATATCATACAACATCTCTTGTATATTTCTTATCACTTTGTTCAGAGTTGCACTATTTAAAATTTCATAAGTATCAATGTCATCTAACAGTTCATTCATTTTGTGACATACATATCTTTATCCATTATCACTACTGAGCCACCCTTATCTGCTTGTCTAATAACAATATCATTATTCAGTTGTAACCTTTTCATAGCTTCATTCTCATCTTTACTTAAATTGTAATATTCTAATCTTTCATTTTGGCATAGTTATTAATTAGATCATTCTCACATGATTTTTCAAAAGCTTCTATAATGTGATTTGATGGTGGTATAAATGTGGATGGCTTCTTAAAAGTATTGTTACATGAATACACATTATTTTCATCATTGCCTAAAAACAACTTAAGATTCAAGTTCCTGGTAAACATTTTCATATCTAATATAATATCAGTGACATCAGCATGTTTGGATGGAATAAAGGATAAGCCTTTATTCAGTAAGGAGCTCTCAGCTTCACTTAAAACATACCTCGAGATATTAATGGTCAGTCCTTCTGTATTGGGCGAAGTATCTTCTTCTGAAATTTGTATATTTCTTCGGAACCTTTCCGTTTCTTTGTATTCATTGTTTTTGGCCAAACTCTCCGCTCGGTGTGCTTTATCGGGTATGGAAAAGAATGATCCCCTTCCAATTCAAATAAGGTGTCTTCCTGCATAGAGATACATCCATTCGTGGTCGCTTTGTTTTTGTTGATTCCATTGGGCACATCACGTTGAACCTCATTTATCATGGAGCCTGCCCCTTGGCAGTGATCAGCTGTCGTGAGTTGGTTTTCTTCGTGTCTTTCATTTAAACGCTCCCTCCGGTCAGTGTTCACCTCCCCTTCAGTCGCGTGAATAATGGCCGTCTCCTGCCTTAATCTGGAACCCATCCGTTCCTTGTTGATGGTTGCGTAGTTTTGTGATGTCAAAATGTCAGGATCTGTAGTTATAACCTTCGTCGAAGCTTCCTGGTTGGATATGACATGCGCAGGTGCTTCGCTTTATCTGAACATGAAAGCGCTAACCAGTTTGTCTATTCAATCAATAAATCGTCTGTGTTGTGCCAGCCGTGGAGTGCTTCCTTTTGTTTACTACAGTATTTTTGTTTTTTCTCTTGGGAAGCACCTTACCTGAAATCACTCGTGTTTTTTCTGATATTACGTTATTCCTGTGGCATCAGGACATGGCAACTGGCACTATGGAAAATATGAATGAAATACCTGATAATGCGGAGACTATGTCTTCTATTTTCAATAAGATACTGACTTTTGATAATAATCCATTGCTCAAACTAACTAAAAATCATCTCACAGCGGAAGGAGTGAAACGGGGTAATGTCCCACGTAACATGGAAATACTTCAACTCACTAGGAAACTGGAAAATAACTTTTATAAGCTATAGAACACGCAATGGCAGAGGCAACACATGGAAGCATGCCTCTGCTTTAAGGTAATACCGAGGGGATTGCGGGTTTTGAAAATGCCGACTTTCAGCAATACATACCCAGATGTCCTGATTAAATGGCAGAGATTAAATATTGAAACAAGCTATGGATACATTAGACTATTGATCGAACAATATCAATTGATAGAGCACAGCCTTAAAAAAGACATACAGACATTAGAAACCAAGCTTAAGAATATTTTGAAACATGAAGATATGGTAGTTTTTCACAATGATTTGACTACCACTCTATCTTTGTTAGACAATAAACTATTACAAGATAAAAAGAAGAAGTTGGAAAGGGACTATAATGACTTTATCAAGGGGCAGGTCTTTTCTTGGCCGAGGGATTTTGTGAAACAAGACAATTATAATACTGGTAATTCCAACAAAGAAATTCATTTCAACAACAGAAAAGAAATGCTGATTCGTGATTCGTATGCAGAGGTCGCTACGCGAAGCACTGCGCATGTCATATCCAACCAGGAAGCTTCGACGAAGGTTATAACTACAGATCCTGACGTTTTGACATCACAAAACTACGCAACCATCAACAAGGAACGGATGGGTTCCAGATTAAGGCAGGAGACGGCCATTATTCACGTGACTGAAGGGGAGGTGAACACTGACCGGAGGGAGCGTTTAAATGAAAGACACGAAGAAAACCAACTCACGACAGCTGATCACTGCCAAGGGGCAGGCTCCATGATAAATGAGGTTCAACGTGATGTGCCCAATGGAATCAACAAAAACAAAGCGACCACGAATGGATGTATCTCTATACAGGAAGACACCTTATTTGAATTGGAAGGGGATCATTCTTTTCCATACCCGATAAAGCACACCGAGCGGAGAGTTTGGCCAAAAACAATGAATACAAAGAAATGGAAAGGTTCCGAAGAAATATACGAATTTCAGAAGAAGATACTTCGCCCAATACAGAAGGACTGACCATTAATATCTCGAGGTATGTTTTAAGTGAAGCTGAGAGCTCCTTACTGAATAAAGGCTTATCCTTTATTCCATCCAAACATGCTGATGTCACTGATATTATATTAGATATGAAAATGTTTACCAGGAACTTGAATCTTAAGTTGTTTTTAGGCAATGATGAAAATAATGTGTATTCATGTAACAATACTTTTAAGAAGCCATCCACATTTATACCACCATCAAATCACATTATAGAAGCTTTTGAAAAATCATGTGAGAATGATCTAATTAATAACTATGCCAAAAATGAAAGATTAGAATATTACAATTTAAGTAAAGATGAGAATGAAGCTATGAAAAGGTTACAACTGAATAATGATATTGTTATTAGACAAGCAGATAAGGGTGGCTCAGTAGTGATAATGGATAAAGATATGTATGTCACAAAAATGAATGAACTGTTAGATGACATTGATACTTATGAAATTTTAAATAGTGCAACTCTGAACAAAGTGATAAGAAATATACAAGAGATGTTGTATGATATGCTACTCTGTGGTATAATTGATAATGACCTATATATGTACTTTTTGGTTAAAGAACCACTCATTCCCACTTACAGAGGGCTACCTAAAGTACATAAAAATTCACATGATCCTCCCATGAGACCCATTGTCTCGGGAAGGGGATGGGCAACAGAGCCCCTCTCAATATACTTGGAAAAACAGTTAAAACCCATGTTGAATGAGACTACATCTGTGCTAAGGGATACTGAGGAATTCTTATATGAATATGCAGATTATATTGATAGCAACACCAACATTGAGAAGGATATTCTGGTAACACTAGATGTTACGTCCCTTTTTACATGCATTCCAAATAATATAGGGATTGACTATGTTAGGTTTTACTTATTCAAAAGGACATTCCAAGCAATCTAGTAATAAGATACATGATGATACTAGAAATAATCCTAGAGAATAATGTATTCACATACAATGGGAAATATTATTTACAGAAGAAGGGAACAGCAATGGGGACACCAGTAACCAACTCCTATGCTAACTTGGTGATGGCATATTGGGAAGAGACGATATAAAACAACAATCCATATTCAGAAAATATAAAATTTTATAAGCGTTTTGTGGATGATATTTTTCTCGTTTGGGACAACACATTAGAGATGTTAAACGAGTTTGTCACCTACATCAATGGAACAACGGATTTTTTGAATTTTGAACATACTTTCTCCGTTGAGAATATTGACTTTCTGGATGTACGAATTACAAAGACTGAAGCGAAAATTGATACAGATCTCTATAGAAAGGAATGTTGGAGAAACAATCTATTACATCAGGAGAGCATGCACCCCAGACACATTTTTCCCAACATAGTTAAGAATCAATCACTACGGGTATCCAGGTTGGTGACAGATGAAACAAGAAATAGAGAACAACAAGAAATATTGAAGAAGAACTTTGTAATGAGAGGCTATGACAAGACTAATGTTGAAAAAGTCATTATGGAATGTGACCAATCTAGAAAAGGAAAAGCGAAACCATATCTTCATAGACATGGCAATAGAGACAAAGGAAACTTGAATCAAACTACACAAAATACACAAACTCGATTAATTATACCATATACCAACAAAAATAATCAAATAAGAGAAATAGTAAATAGGAATTGGCAGTTACTCATGATAGATGAAAGGATAAAGGAAATAGTGGGTGATAGACCAAACATCACTTATAAAAACATGAAATCTCTAAAAAGGCTACTCTGTTATGAACACAATGATCACAACAGTGATAATATTTTACAGTCAACAAGAAAAGGGACCTTTGCCTGCAGACATTGTAATCAATGCAGTTATATGCTAAATGGGAATGAATTTACACATCCAGATAATGGAAAGAAAATTGTTTTTGATAAATATGCAGACTGTAGAACTAGGGACCTTGTTTATATAGCACAATGCCAATGTTGTTCCTCCTTTTATATAGGAAAAACAAACAGAACCCTAAGAGAAAGGGTTAGAGAACACATCTATGCTATTAACAAAGAAAATGAGAACAATGCATTAGCAAAACACATTATTATGGAAGGGACAAAACACAGATTTAAATTCATGGTATTGGAACTGATTATGAGAACTGATAGATTAGGCAACATCAAAAACTACACTGAGGAAAAAGAAAATAAATGGATCATTAGACTTCAGGCCCATAAGGGACATGGCTTGAATGAGAAATTCTCATTAAAACCTTTCCTTATGGCTAGGCCATACCAACATTGATTCAATATGTTTCTTGCCTGAATTTGAACTTTTTAATCCGCCAACATACCCATCATATTGATCTTCTGATGATTCAAGCTGAGATCAATTCCAGCGGACTTCGCCCAGACCAAACATTTTACATACACCTTTCAAAATTTTTTTAAGATGACACAACATACACATATGTATATATACACACACATCCACACAATTTGTTCTGTGTAATTCACCCAAAGAACATCTTAACAGAGAACAAATAGGTCCCTTTATGTAAAGACACATTCAAGTCTGCATATATTTCCAAATAATTCCCATGTAATCACATTGCATACACATATCCATATATTGTTCATTTTAATGTATGTCTTTGAACTATCAATTTCGATATATGTTTCATTTTATGAATTTATTGACTAATGATTTTAATAATAATTTTTTACACAAATTATTACATATTTTTAAAAAGTTGTCCTAAGTTATATATTTAGAATTTGTATTATTATTATATATTTTTAAACATCATCTATACTGAAATGAAACATGTCTCTTTAAGCACTGTTTGCACCTTAAAAGCAATTATTACTATGATTAATTGAATAATGAGCATTCCATATTATATATAAATGCATGATGGGAATGTATATTTTTTGAGGTCTGAAGAAACGTTTTATCTGAACGTGAAAGCGCTAACCAGTTTGTCTATTCAATCAATAAATCGTCTGTGTTGTGCCAGCCGTGGAGTGCTTCCTTTTGTTTACTACAGTATTTTAAATATTTAGTGTAGTATTCATTTTGTTCCTGTGTTTGTTGCTTATTACCACAGGTGATCCTGATGCTGGAAGTGGGGTAGGACACTTACTACCTGATGTCAGAGTATTAGTAGACTCTGATGATGATGGTGGTTAAACAGAGGCCCACTTGTGGGGTGCAGAGGTTAAATCTGACAAAAAGGTTGACACTCAGCCATTCCCTGTATTTCCCTCAGACACAGTCAATAGGCCTACTCATATCTATTCCACTAAGCCCTCAGATATTGGACATGTGGAGGGTGAGACATTTGATCAGGGTAGTGCAGTTAATGCAGCTTCTTTGCTGGTTGACTCTGGCTGTAGCCAAAGTGTGGGCAAGGTGCTATGCAGGATGGCTTTTAGGAGTGCTGGGGGGAGGCATGCAGTCCACCTTACACCTGATCTTGGTGTGTCATTACATGTCACTCAATGTATGTTTAGGGCCATCATGGAGGCGCAAGCATGTTCAAATAGGGCCTCCAAGGACATGCTTAGCGATGTGGATGTGGTACAGGCTGATGTGCGGGACTGCCTCCGCCATCTGACCAATGCTGTGGATTGGGTGAATGACACAATGGAATGGGTAGTGTCTGTGATGGACCATCTACTGGGAGGGGGACAGCATCAGTGTGGACACAGGTCAGCAGTATCATCTGTTGTTAGCCAATGTAGCCATGTCCAGTCATGCTCCTGTAGTGGCACTAATTACACTGCTTTATCAGTGGTTGAAGTGTCCACACCCAGATGTGGTAGGTCATGGGGTTGTGGTCCTGGGCATACTCTTGAGGAAAGCTTGTCCAGTAGACATCAGCCTCATCCAAGTAGGACCAGGACATCTGACCATGGGCATGGATGTGACAGTGCAAATCCTGACAGAGCCAGTTTTTGTGGCTCCCATGTGTCTGACATGTGAGGACGTAGAGCAAGTATGTATCTTGGCTGTGTTCTTTCAGACACTCACACACAAGTTTCACCTTGAATGCTGATGCAAACACACATATGTAACAGGGACATGGGTCATTCATGAGGCTTGCAGTTCATTTTGTCTCATTGGCCATTTGATTATTTATCTAAATTTCTGCCTGCCTGTCTTTTTTACTCACACACACTCACTAACTTTTGTGTCAGCCATGGCCGCCTGCCCCCCTCCCCAAACAACACTGATGCACAGGGTGAATAGCTGGCTGAGTGCTTAGTATATATATATATATATATATATATATATATATATATATATATAGATAGATATATATATGTGTGTGTGTGTGTCTGTGATGCTCTTTTGAAAATTGTACTGCTTTGTAAGAGGTTATTGTATTGTGTGTATCTTTGATGCATGAGGCCTATTAGTTGATAAATAGCACACAACTATTGACATAAGTCAGTCCTGCCACATATTGATGTCATGGTAATAAAACTCACACACCTTCTACTTAGATAAATTAGCAAGTAACAGCATGCAAGGATCTGCCATTTATTTGTGTTCTTAGCCATTTATTTTCCTATTCCAAGTCCAGCACTTACCTTGATAGTTCAGCAGTTACAAGTGTTTTAATTCAGAGCTAACTCTGTGTGATGTTAGCAGTACACAGCCACTACATGGGTAAGTAAAGGCTGTGAGTTGCCTTGCATCAATTTTACTATATGTATGTGCATAGGATGAAAGTTATATCCCTTAGGTGATGAGCATGTGTGCTGTTTGGCCAGGAAAAGGGCATATTGTGCACATCTATGTCTACCGACATCCGCAGAGGCTGGTGATTCCTCCTCTGATGCTGTTTTCTCAGGATAATATTATGAAGGATTGCACAGACAGTGAAAATTTCAGCATAAGTACTGGGATTGTACTGCGGGCCACTGCCTGATATACCTAGGCACTGGCACTGTGACTTAAGGAACCAAACATATGCTCTATGATATTTCTTGTTTGAGCGTGTGCCTCATTATAGTATTCTTCAGTGGGTGGGTATGCATTTCTGATGGGAGTCATCAGCCAAGGTTCAGGCACATACTCTGCATCAAACTGTAAGAACAAACCACAAACTTGAAAAACAAATCCAGAAGCACAATAGCAAAACGGACAAATGGTGAAAATATACCAGAGTTTATTGCGAAAAGAATACAAATAAAATGGTAAGCGCTTTCGGCTGCGTTACTCCAGCCTTCATCAGACATTTTCAAACTGCTAATAAGAACATTATATACTACCCATAATACAGCACAATAATTCAATCAATTAATCAATCAATTTAAAATTCAATCCTAGTATGAGTATGAATATATATGAATTTTCAACCACATTAATACATTTAAATAAGCAATCTAAAGCTGTGTATGCAAATAATACATATTACATTCTAACTATACATATATTAAATGAAAATCAATCATTAATAAATTTCTACTTGCTGTAAAATATAAAAAAAATATATATATATATATGAATATATATATATATATATGACATATAAAAAATATATGTATAGAAAATATATAAAAAAAATATATAAAAATATACATATACATATAAATATGAAAAAAAATAAAGAAACGTGTATGTAAAATTGATGTTCAAAAATATATATCAAAACACTACATATAATAAACTAAACATATAATGATAATAACCTAATAATGTTATTATAATACATACAATTTACCTATTAAGAGACCTCAATTTTAAAATACTAATAAAAGAGATACATACTCTGCATCACCCAATAAATAACCTTATGGGATATCCCCCTTAGAAAACCTCCGGTAGAGTTGAGAGTTGTGCCAGATATGGGAGTCATGGTAACTCCTGGGGTTACCAGCACACACATTCAAGATTATTCTCTTAGTGTTAAACATGACCTGGCAGTTAATGGGGCAGAAGCCTTTCTGTTTATCTACTCCCTTCCCTGTTCCCCGAGTGGTGCTTTGATCTCAATATGCATACAGCCTATGGGACCCAGGACTTCAGGGAAGTGTGCTACAGGGTAGTAATCTTGCATAGTTGTAACTCTGTCCTGAGGTGTAAGGGGAAAATGTTTGTAGTGATTGGTATGCTGTGGCATAGCATTCAGAAATGTGTTTATTTATTTATTTATTTATTTATTTTATTTATTTTACATTTGTTGACCGGGATAGTCCATCTGGGTGTGTGCCCATTTTCAGCGGAGGCCTGGGGAGAAAAGCTCCAATAAAATAAGAACAACATTGACAGGTACAGTGTTGGTTTTACCTAAAATTTAACAGAAATATCTAGACACAATAAAGAAAGTACAATATACAATGTGGATGAGAAAGAAAAATTTTGGAGTGAGTTGGATGAAGTGGTGATGACTGTACCCAAGGGTAAGAGACTGGTGATTGGAGCAGATTTCAATGGGCATGTTGGTGAAGGGAACAGAGGAGATGAAGAAGTGATGGGTAAGTATGGTGTTAAGCAAAGAATGCAGAAGGTCAGATGGTAGTGGATTTTGCAAAAAGGATGGACATGGCTGTGTTGAATACGTATTTTAACAAGAGGGAGGAGCATAGGGTGACATACAAGAGTGGATGAAGATGCACACAGGTGGATTATATCTTACGTAGAAGGGCCAGTCTGAAGGAGATTGGAGACTGTAAAGTGGTGGGAGGGGAAAGTGTAATTAGGCAGCATAGGATGGTGGTTTGTAGGATGACATTGGTGATCAAGAAGAGGAGGATGAGTGTGAGGGCAGCACCAAGGATCAATGGACCAATGGACCAAAGGACCAATGGAAATTGAAAAATGGTAATTGTGAGGTGATGTTCAGGGAAGAATTAAGACAGGCATTGGGTGGCAGTGAAGAGTTACCAAATAGCTGGGTAACTACAGCAGAGCTAGTAAGAGAGATGGCTAGAAATGTGCTTGGTGTGACATCTGGAAAGAGGAAGGAGGACAAGGAGACCTAGTGGTGGAATGAAGAAGTACAGGAGAGTATACAGAGAAAGAGGTTGGCAAAGAAGAAGTGAGATTGTCAGGGGGATGAAGAAAGTATACAAGAGTATAAGGAGATGAGGTTCATGGCAAAGAGAGAGGTGGCGAAGGCTAAGGATAAGGCGTATGACGAGTTGTATAAAAGGTTGGACACTAAGGAAGGAGAAAAGGACGCTGTACCAATTGGTTAGACAGAGGGACCGAGCTAGTAAAGATGTGCAGCAGGTAAGGGTGATAAAGGATAATGAGGGAAACGTACTCACAAGCGAGGAGAGTGTGTTGAGCAAATGGAAAGAGTACTTTGAGGGGCTGATGAATGAAGAGAATGAGAGGGAGAGAAGGTTGGATGATGTGTGGATAGTGAATCATGAAGTGCAGTGGATTAGCAAGGAGGAAGTAAGGATAGCTATGAAGAGGATGAAGAACGGAAAGGATGTTGGTCCCGATGACATACCTGTGGAAGCATGGAGGTGTTTAGGTGAAATGGTAGTGGAGTTTTTAACTAGATTGTTTAATGAAATCTTGGAAAGTGAGAGGATGCCTGAGGAATGGAGAAAAAGTGTTTTGGTACCGATTTTTAAGAATAAGGGTGATGTGCAGAGCTGTAGTAACTACAGAGGGATTAAATTGATCAGTCACAGCATGAAGTTATGGGAAAGAGTAGTGGAAGCTAGGTTAAGAAAGGAGGTGATGATTAGTGATCAGCAGTATGGTTTAATGCCAGGAAAGAGCACTACAGATGCAATGTTTGCTTTGAGAGTGTTGATGGAGAAGTACAGAGAATGTCAGAAGGAGTTGCATTGTGTCTTTGTGGATTTAGAGAAAGCATATGACAGGGTGCCTAGAGAGGAGTTGTGATATTGTATGAGGAAGTCAGGAGTATCAGAGAAGTATGTAAGAGTGGTACAGGATATGTACGAGGGTAGTGTGACACTAGTAAGGTTTGTGGTGGGAGTGATGGATGCATTTAAGGTGGAGGTAGGATTACATCAAGGTTCAGCTCTGAGCCCTTTCTTATTTGTAATGGTGATGGACAGGTTGACAGACGAGGTCAGACAGGAGTCACCGTGGACCATGATGTTTGCAGATGACATTGTGATCTATAGTGAGAGTAGGGAACAGGTGGAGGAGACCCTGGAGAGGTGGAGATATGCTCTGGAGAGAAGAGCAATGAAGGTCAGCAGGACTAAGACAGAATATATGTGTGTGAATGAGAGGGAGGATAGAGGAATGGTGAGGATGCAGGGAGTAGAGGTGGCGAAGGTGGATGAGTTTAAATACTTGGGATCAACAGTTCAGAGTAATGGTGAGTGTGGAAGAAAGGTGAAGAAGAGAGTGCAGGCAGGATAGAGTGTATGGAGAAGAGTGTCAGGAGTGATTTGTGACAGACGAGTGCTAGTAAGAGTGACAGTGAAGGTCTACAAGAGGGTAGTGAGACCAGCTATGTTATATGGGTTGGAGACAGTGGCATTGACAAAAAGGCAGGAGTCAGAGCTTGACGTGGCAGAGTTGAAGATGTTAAGATTTGCACTAGGTGTGACGAGGATGGACAGGATTAGGAATAAGTATATTAGAAGGTTAGCCCAGGTTGGAAGGTTTGGAGACAAAGCCAGAGAGGCAAGATTACGTTGGTTTGGACATGTGCTGAGCAGGGATGCAGAGTATATTGGAAAAAAGATGCTAAGGATGAAGTTGCCAGGTAACAGGAAAAAAGGAAGGCCTAAGATAAGGTTTATGGATGTGGTGAGAGAGGACATGCAGGTGGTTGGTGTGACAGAGCAAGATGCAGAGGACAGGAAGAAATGGAAACATGTGATCTGCTGTGGCGACCCCTGATGGGAGCAGCCAAAAAAAGAAGAAGAAGAATATACAATAGGCACTTTAGTGAAAAGGCAAAAGTTATTACAATATATACAATATAGTAAAGTCATATATATATATATATATATATATATATATATATATATATATATATATATATATATATTATTTTTTTAGGGCAGGGGTCCATCTTTAGTTGATCATGTGAATATACTTTAATATGTGTACATATATATACCCTTACAAACAAAAAGAAATGATCAAATTATACTCTTATTGTAGGTAGCTGATAGTTGGTGTTAACAAGTGGGAGTGGGGTATACATGGAGACTATAAAATTTAGGGGATGAAATTTGATGTGGGCTTATGTGGTATTAGCTTGGCTTGGTGCGGGAGCAGAGCCAGTTGTTAGTGAAGTGATCTTTGAGCAGAGTTTTGAATTGGTGTATGTTGGTAGCATTTAGGATGTGTTGAGGAATTGTTTCAAAATTTAGAAATGTGGTGGGAGTAGAGGACATCCTCGGCTTTGTTGTTGCTTTTGGATAATTGGATGAGTGTTTTTTGTGGGGGATTGGAGTTACCGAGTGTTGGTATATGGCTGGAGTAATTGTTGTAGGGTGGGGTTCTGTTTAGCTGGTATATTAGTTGGTGAGTAAAGACAAGTTGGGTATAGGTTAGTTGTTGTGGAAATTCTAGCCAATTTATTTGTTGTAGGGCAGAGCACTGGTGGGACCTATATGGGGAGCTAGTGGCGAACTTGGCTATTTTATTGTAGGCTGATTCAAGTTTGGTAAGGTCAGTTTTGTTTAGGTTTGTAAAGATGGGAGAAGCAGAGAGAACAGTAGATAAGAGATGAGTCCTGGTGATGCTTAGTCTAGAATGGCTAGTTAGGAAAGGATTAATTCAGTAAAGAGAGCCTAGTTTGATGTGTGTTTTTTTAATGGTTTGAGAGAGGTGTAGGTCGAATTTCAATTTGCTATCAATTGTGACACCTAGTAATTTGGTATGTGAGCTGGTGTTTATGATTGTGTTGTTGGAGGTTTGGATTTGAAAAGTGGCTGAGGGACTGGGTGTTTTGGTGGGGAGAAAGAGCATGAGTTTGGTCTTGTTTGGGTTCCATATGAGGTTAGTGTTAGTTAGCCAGGATTCTACTTCTAGGAAGGATTGTTGTGTTATAGCCTGTAGTTGTGTCAGAGAGGGGGCGGAGCATATCAGGGTAGAGTCATCTGCATAGTGGATGACAGAGGCGAGAGATGTGGATTTATGGAGTTGATTTGTGAAGATGGTAAAAAGTAGGGGGCTTAATATGGAGTCTTGTGGAACTCCTGTGTTAACAGGGAGCAAATATGATAGCTCCTGTTGCCATCTAACAGCCTGCTGGCGTTTGGTTAGACAGCTGTGGAACCAAGCTAGGGAAGAATGACTGAGATGTAATGTGGCCAGTTCTAACAGCAGTTTTTGGTGTGAAACTGTGTTGAATGCCTTTGAGAGATCTAGAAAGATGGATGAGACATATTTATTCTGATTTCTGTGTTCATTTATTGTGTTAGTAAAACTGAGAAGGGCAGTTCTGGTGCTGTGTTGGGGGTGAAAACCATGTTGTGTGTTTGATAGGAGGTTATTGTAGAGAAGGTAGTTTAGAAGCTGCGATTGAATACATTTTTCTAGTATTTTGGAGAAAGGTGAAAGAATGGCAATGGGCCTGTAATTAGTAAGCTCAGTAGAGTTGCCACCTTTATGCAGTGGGGTGATGCAGGAGACTTTCCAGATTAGTGGGACACCGTTCTCAGTGATAGAGCGGTTGATGAAGATAGAAATGGGGTAGGCTATGACTTCAGTGGCAGCTTTTAGGAATTCTGATGGGAGGTTGTCAGCAGCTAGGCTGGTGGGCTTGAGGTTACTGAGTAGTTTTTTATGGTATGGGTTGGGACGGGGTTAAAGGAGAAGCAGTTTACGCCCTCATTGTAGGCAACAGGGATTGTAGTAGTGCTGTTTTGGTCATAGTCAATAAGTGAGTGAATTGTGTTTATGAAAAAGGAATTGAATTGTGTTGCAATATTATCATTTGATGGGGGTGTGGTAGGATTGGGAGTGGACGTATTACCAGGTTGCAGGAGTTTGTTTATAGTGGCCCAGAATGTTTGGGGGTTGTTTTTGTTTCTTTGCTGCGCAGTGATGTAGTAGGCTTTTTTGTCAGCTTTTATCTGGAATTTGGCTTTATTCCTAAGTTGTTTGAAAAGTAGAAGGTTGCCATTGCTTTGTTAGTAGCCAGTATTCCCATGCCTTGTCCCTTTCTTTTAGTAGGTCTTTGGTGTTGTTTCTAAGCCAGGGTTTGTGGTGATGTTTTATTCTAGCTATTCTGCAGGGGGCCAGGCTGTTTAGGATGTTGAGGAAGGTGGTGTTAAAGTGTTGAACACTGTCATCTAGTGGTAGTGTTTTGAGGGGGGACCAGTTAATTTGTTGGAAGAATTGATGTAGGATTCTGGATGCTGATGCCTGTGATACCCCCAGCATATCCGCTGTTAGTCTCTGGAAGGTTCTTGTAGCTAATATTCTAAGTGCCACACATCCTTAGTTTCCACAGGTATTGGTTCCACTTGGTTTGCCCTTGCCCTCATTTGAGGACAACAGAGGTTGCAGAGTTCCTGTAGCGTGTATCTATCCACCCTGTAGCACTCTGCTATTTCCACCCCATACAGAACATGAAAAGTTAAATGGGGTCTAATCACCCTTCTTCTTCTTGGGTGAGGTTTACTAGCAGCAGCAGTAACATAGGCTTGGACCTGTTGCACATACACATGCAGAAGAGTAACAGCAGCTCCTAACATTCTCTCTGTGTAGATTACTTTCCATGGCTGTATTGCAATAGGTTTTGGAATTCAAGGCCAAAACCTGTACTGAGTGTACACAATTGCTTTATAGCTTGTTGAACAGCTCCTCCATCTTGGATTTGTTGCTTAGCAAACAGTTCAGCTGCTTATGCTGTAATTAGAATGCCACAATGCTTACAACATTTGTGCAGTTCTGTACGCCATGTAGAGCTGTTTTCTGAATATAAATCAGCATGCTACTGTGTAGGCTTTACTGACTCCAGCTCAATATTTCTGTATTATAGTGCAGGTATTTACAATAATGTGTTGTACTGCTTTCCTGAACAAACTTGCCTCCTAAATCCAGTCAGGAAAATGCAAATAAAAACTACAAAAAGTGCCCACCTCTGTGAATGCAATACAGCTACAACTGCTGTGTGGACTTCCCTCTACCAAGACTGTCGTGAAAACTTGCCTCCTAAATCCAGTCAGGAAAACACAAACCAAAACTACAAAAAGTGCCCCCTCTGTGAATGTATGTTAACTTGTGTTATTATTACTGCTACCTGCCTGTTTAAAACTACAGCTATAGCACACTACAGATCTAAACCCTGCCCTCCTGCTGCCGTGCTGTTTCCCTAGCACTTACCTTTTACTCTTGTCTTTTCTTATCTTGCCCACCAGATACTTAAACGTACTGCACTCCCTCCTTACCCTCACTGTGCTCTCCTTTACCAGTAATTCACTCTCTCACACTTACCTTCTTTCTCCAGGCCAATTAACAGCCATTCTTTTTTGGTTTATCTGCTACTCTCCGTAATACAGCTGCTTAAAATGATTGTTTATTTCTTCATCTCTTTTTTAATTCCTTGAACTTTAGTGGGTTTCCTGCTACCTCTTCCAGCCTGATCTGTTCACCCTTGCTCCACTTGGGCTCACTTTACTCCCCTACCCTATCTCCATATCCCACTCACTCCCAGTATACCTAAAGTTAAACATACCTAACTACTCACATCACAACAATTCAACCCATCCACAGAATGCAATAATAAATTAACCATGTTTCATTAACCAATCACATAATTCCGCCTAAGCTCTACCCACTACCACTCACCTTCATCGTGTAACTTTTAACCATTTCATTCCCTCTTAACCGTCAAACTACCATCCTTAGTTACTTTATTAATCACTTTAACCAGACAACTAAAGTCTTCATGCTATAATTCCAATAACAATAAACAAATACCAAAACTCAAAAATTGACCATCTATTTTCAAAAAATAAAATGTTATCCCAAAAAATTATAATACTTATTACTCTTTCCCTAGCTGCTCGCTTAACTTCTTACACACATCAAACAATATCACCACTCAACCAAAAACCCACAGGTCCTACACCACTCCAAACACCATAAACTAACTTCAAAATATCACCATCAATTTTCAGTACTACTCTCCTAGATCGGTTCACCTTCAAAATACCACCAATAAATACCCCACAGCTCAGTTCTCTCAGGGTGCATAAAGCCATCACTACCTTCTTCAACATTATAGTTAACACAGCATCATAACTTCTAATTAGCAGTGACATACACCCAAACCCCGGCCCCATAACTACCTCACACTCACCTAGCAAAGCCTCCTCAACAGACCTCAGCAAAATCTATTACTAATGAACTTAAATATCAGAAGTCTAATCAACAGAGTTCAAGACTTTCATTCCACACTCTCTATATATTCACCTAACATAGTTGTGCTAACAGAAACTTGGTTAAAACCACAAACTGAAGACAATGAGATTATCCCTCCCAGCCATAACATTCTCAGAAAAGACAGAAATGGGAGAAAGAAGAGGGGCAGCAATAGTTTTCAAAAATAACCTTAACACTTCAACCTCTAAACCCAAACATCCCATCTTTCAACAATGCTGAGATTTTATTCGCAAAATTAATAATAACAAATACCTAGTCATAGCAGTGGCATATATCCCACCTGGGAACAACCTCACTACTTCAGAGATCATACTTCAGTGGACTACAAAAGCCTTTTCCCAAGAAACAATAACAATGGGAGACTTCAACATAGGTTCATAGGTTGGTACTAGGCTATCAGCCCTAGGGCCTATACAAGCCTAGCCATAACAATTCCCTGGCTATTTCTTCCCACATTATTTACTTTCCTGGACCCCTGTCGAGCAGGGCAACTGACGTGATCCCTGGGGTGAATTTCCTTTCTCCCATACAATCATCAAGGTTCCTCTTGAAGAGGTCCAAAGAGGCACTCTGCTTGACATGTATGGGCAATCTATTCCAGAGGCTGGGGAGTCTCTGGGTCAGGAACCTATCCCTCCAGCATGTTTTGTTTATTGTGATGACAAGGTTTAGATCCCTGGAGCGTGTAGCTCTGAGGGATTGGGATTTCTTTAAGTGTAGCATGTCCAACAGCTCTGGGTTTGACATGGCCTTGTATGTTAAGCAGAGATCGCCTCTGAGTAGACGATATGCGACAGAGTATAGCTGGAGTTTTTTAAGGAGGTCAGTGTAGGGCATCTGCTTTAGGCCTGTGATTCTTTTAGTGAGGTATTTCTGAGGCCTTTCCAGTTGTTGCAGATGTCTTGAGAGGTACATACCAAATGGGGCGTTGTATTCTATAATGGGTCTAATGAGGGATGAGTACAGTGGGACAATGACCTCCTTTTTCTGGATGAAAAGCCCTTTGTGATGAGGTGTGCCACATAGAAGGATTTCCTGACTGTTGTGGTGATGTGGTTATCGAAGGTGAGACCACTGTCCACCTGTGTCCCTAAGTCTCTTATCACACTTTCTGTGTTTAGTGTACTGCCACCTATATGGTAATTCATGGATACATGTTTTTCCCAAAGGGGATAACAATACATTTCTTGGCATTGAGCTTGAGCCCATGGCTCTGGCACCAAGCATCTGTTTCAGTAAGGCCCTTTTGTAGAGTATCCACATCATTTGGGGATTCAATAATGGCTCCCAGTTTGCAGTCATCTGCAAACTTTGTTAGCCAGAGTCCCTTAGTGTTGACCTGTACTTCAGAGAAGTAGATGCCAAACAAGAGCGGCCCCAGGACTGAACCCTGAGGTACTCCACTTGTCACTTGTCTGGAGCTGGATTTGGAGTCGGCTACTTTTACAGTGTGGGTTCTATCAGTAAGCTATTTAGCAACCCATTGGGTGATATAGGGATTAATGCCCAACTTAGTAAGTTTATCTATGATTCCAGAGTGGGGGATGGTGTTAAAGGCCTTGGCAAGACTGGTAAACTTGTAGTGCACATAACCCAACAATCATATAAACCTGTATGGATTTACACAGCTTATCCAAAACACTACTAGAATAGATAAAAAGTCAAATAGACAATCTATCCTTGACTGGACTCTCCCTAACAAAACCCAGTACTATCAACACTTGAGTTGTCTCTCTGACAGCTAACCACTCACCAACCTTCCTACTGAGCCAAAAGAGCAATATTCCCCAAGCTACTCTTTACCGCCAACTCCGGAACAAAAACAATCTCAATCCCCAGACTGTAGTAACCACACTTAGCCAATGCAACTGGTCTATTCTCAAAGAGCTACCCCTAAGCACAGCTGTTGAACATTTCAAGAACACATTTCTAAATATCCTTAATAACCTCATTCCCCTAGGACAGTTAGAACTAAACAAACATCACCCGTTGGCTAACCAAAGAGACTAGACATTTTCTCAAACTTAGAGATAAAGCCTAGGAGCACTGGAATACTACTAAATCTCTACAAAACTGACTAGCATGCCAGCAACTCTGAAACAAAGCCAAAACTCTCATCAAGCTAGATAAAAAATGACTATACCAACATACAAATAACACATCAAAAAAAAAAAAAAACAAACATTTTAATCAGCTATCAAAGTTATCCTGTACCCTGGACAGATATCTACCCCCCATAACCACCCCAAACTCAAGTTCAACTGCTGAACAATTTAACAAATATTTCACTGAGAGTATCCTAGCACTATCCAAAAATAATTGTTCGCCACCAGATACTTTACCCTTAGAAAATACAACAGTACTTTCTCTTTCCATCCTGTCTCAACAAACACTATAAAAAATTGATTAAAAAAATGAAATTAACAACCATTGCAGCTGACAACCTTCCAACAGAAAACCACAACATTACAGCTGATGCTATACCCTACCCTGCATCTATTCTAGAGAATCAATCACTGAACATCAAGTCCCACACCTCTGAAAAGTCTCTTATATAATCCCCCTCCATAACAGAGGTAATTCAACACAAATATCTATAGACCTATTGCTATATTATCTCCTCTATCCAAAATTTTAGAAAGATGCATACATTCTCAATGTATGCACCAGCTCTCAGTCAGTAATCTCCTAGACAGATCCCAACATGGTTGCTTTATGCACCACCTCTTAGTCAGTAATCTCCTAGACAGATCC
Organism: Protopterus annectens; assembly: GCF_019279795.1. Lineage (NCBI taxonomy): Eukaryota > Metazoa > Chordata > Ceratodontiformes > Protopteridae > Protopterus > Protopterus annectens. Next base: position 1,699,379,736 of record NC_056725.1, on the reverse strand, counting down.
CAACATGGTTGCAGACCTAATCATAGTACAACTACTGCCCTCTTAAGCTTCACCAACACAGTCAACCTACATAGGAGTGAAGGTAAAATAGTCTTATCAGTCTTCCTTGATATGTCCAAAGCCTTCGATACGGTCTCCCATCAAAAACTTAACTGTCCTATCAGGCCTAAATCTTAGTTCATCTGCTCTCTCTTGGTTCCAAAGCTACCTAACTGACCAACACCAAGCAGTTAAGTGGTCACAAGACATCTCTTCATTATTGCCAGTCACATTAGGGGTAATTCAAGGCTCCATTCTTAGTCCCCTTCTTTTAAATATTTTCACTAATAATCACAACACAGCTATTTCTCTAGCTACATTAGTCGAATATGCAGAAGATTCCACAATAATATGTGCAACCCACATCCTTCAAGAACTACAGGAAAAGCACAAAAATCCTTCACAGCAGAGGAAGCATGGCTTTCCAATGCTCAACTTATACTCAAACCTAATAAAACCAAGCTAATAATCTTCCAGCCTACTACAGCCACTAACCTCCACCCAATTTTTCCATAACTGCCGCAGGTAGCATAACTATTGAACCCTTTACACAGACCAAACTCTTAGGCATCATTCTTGATCATAACATGAGATTCGACCAACAAATATTACAAACTATTAAGAAGGTACACAAAAGATTAGGTACTCTATATAAAAATAAAATTCTTAACCAACAATACCAAAATACCTATCACAGGAACTCATCTACTCTCAACACTTCTCTGTGGCTCAGCCATACTCACGAACCTCAGAAAATCAGACCTAGGTAAACTCGAAACATGTTATAACAAAATCGCTAAATTTGTCACTGATTCCCCATATAGAACACATCACTGTCTAGTACTAAAATGCTATCATGGCTAGAATTCCATCATCTTCTACAGTATAACCAGCTGACAATGGTACACAAATTACTTAACCAGCCAGGCAAAAGACCTATCCTACAAAACCTACTAGAACCATATTCTAACCATAGGTTAGTAAGTTCCACCAACAACCCCTTACTAAAAGTTATCAAATCTACAAATTCCTCAGGTGACACTTTTTAGTTATGTAGCCAAAATCTGGAACTCCCTACCTCTAGAACTAAGAACTTTCACTAATATCACTCACTTTAAAAAAAAAGGCTGAAAGCCCATCTGACTAACAAATGTCTTTCCCCGTGTAATTCTCCAGGATAAAATATACTTTCCCTAATTACTTCTACTGTCCAAGATAAACAGTAGCTTTCTAAAGTACTTTAACACACGATGAATTTATTAACGTTTCTGATTTCACTGTCTTCCAGATTCTATACCCCCTAACTATTATCCTACCCAATTCCACCACAATCCATATAATTTGAATTTCAAATACAGCAGCTCCTATAGGCAAGACATTCTTCTGGTCTGTCTTTTTACCTCATAATCATTAGTTTTAGTTCTACCTTATAACAGATATCTAACTGTACTTTGAAACTTCTACTTGACAAAATGGTACAATGTCTACTTGTATTTTCCTTAAACTGTAACATGATTATTTTGTCACTTATACTTGTATGCAATGCATCATTTTTGACTATGTTAGAAGATCTTTTTTCTTTTTTTTTCTCTTTTTTACAAATTGTCCAACTTGTCTTTGTAATAATTTTGTCTATTTTGTATGTGGAGCTTTTTTCTCTAGGCATCTGCTGAAAATGGGCTCACACCCAGTCTGACTTTTCTGGTAAACAAATGTAAAATAAATAAATAAAAATAAAATATCACTGTAACTAGCTGCAGTGCAAAATATATATACCATATTACAATTCCTGCATTAAAACATTGGCTGGGGAGGATTCAGGAAAATATAAAACTCCACAAGAATAAAATTCTGTGAATAAAATAAAGGAGACAAGTTGACTGTAACATGTAATATTAACTGAATTGTGCCTAAATATGATTCAGCGATAAACTTATCCAGAAGAAATCAAATATTCTTTAGTATTCTCAGTTTGCAGATAATATAAACTTAGAACATAGAGGCAAAGTATTTACTGTCTTCAGCCCTTGTCATTCTAAAGTTTTGTCAGACCACACCCCACTTCTGCTCCCATTCATTCTTTGATGCTACTTTATCCATTTCTGGGTTGCAGGAGAGACAGAGCCTTTTCTAGCAGGCATTCTGCACAAGGCAGAGGAACTAATGTTGGCTAGTATGCAAATGTGCACACACTCGTACAGACACACTGACATGCAGATGCAGAGATGAACATGTGCACACACACACACACACACACACACACACACACACACACACACGTGCACTGACTGACTCACATGTATACGCACTCACATACACTAACACACATACACACAAACACAATCATGACATGCATCTCTACTGGCAATACACCAATCTGCATGTCTTTGGGGTGTAGCACCAAGCCAAAGCATCCACATACACACATGGTCAAACAGGCAGATTCCAAAGAGAAGGTATTCCCTACCAAGAACTGAACTGCAGAATCAGCTGGTGTGAGGCAGTAATTGTAATCACTTTGCTTGTGCTAACTGTTCTCCTTTTAAGTTTTCATGAGATAATTAAAACAAGCATAATGTAATACCAGAAAATGGTCATATTTCAATTAAAATGAGTATCTGCAGAAGAGAAGAAAGAATGCAATTGTTTGGAAAAAGAAACAAATAGCAAATGAAGAGGTCTGAAAACTGAGCAAGAAGTTAAATTTTCCCTTTGCTAAACTGAAGGTCAGTAGCCACTAAAAATGCCCAAATTAACTATTAGACAAACTCATGAAAAGTTTTGTACATTCTATCACTCATCAGGATAGATAGCAGCATTACAAAATATAAACAAACTGATTAACAGACAGACTACAGAGACATAAATACTTATATCTCAACAGCTTACTACAAAATGGCAGTCAAGCTCGCATGTGTTCAGTATTTATACACTTGTGCAAGCCCCCTAGATAGCTTGTTAAAGTTGTACACACATATTGATCTACATTCTCCCTCTTAAATAGATTACCCTCAATGAAATGACATTGGAATAAGACATGCAATAATATAGACATTAGAAACAAACACAATGTTCATGTCCAAGTTGCCCTGTATCTGTTATATGGTCTGAAAATGCAACCTGCTCTAGTAATACGGTAATCAGAACTGGGTTTAGCAACAGAGACAGTCTTCGGTGAACAACTTATATCAGAAACCTCTGGATTCATCTCAGGAACAGGGATATTTCCTGGAACGTCCTCTGGAACTGGAATGCTGGATAACTCACTCTGAGATAGAGTCTTTCTCACAGGCTAGGTGCTGTGGTACAGGTTTATACACCAGCATCAATTTTTGCTGATTCTGCCTAAACTCTACTCCATGTGATTCCACAATGTATGACCTCGGCTCTGGACAAATACTTTTCATGACTCTAATCTGATAATAACCTTTGCATGTTTGCATTCTCACTGTCACTCCTTCATGTAATGGATTGAGTGGTTTGCTGGATTTGTTGTAATAAGACTTCTGGGATAAGCGCTTCTTTAACAGATAGGCTTTCACAGATCTGTTATTTGTAGCCCCTGGAATCAATAAACTACTGCTGACTGGTAATGTGGTTCTTTTTTGCCTCAACAGAAGTCTCTGGGTAGATGAACCAAAATGTTTATCATGAAGAATATTTCTCAGATTCAAGAGATTCAGCAAAACATCACTATTGTCTTGTTTTGAGTTTGCAAGTAACTGTTTCACACTTTGAACTGCATGTTCTGCCAAACCATTTGACTACAGGCTCAGGACTACTCATAACATGAATAAAGTCCCACTCATCAGTGAATCTTTTGAGTTGCTGGCTAGTAAATTGTGTGCCATTGCCAGAAATAACTTTGTGCGGACTTGACCACGGTAGTCCAAGAATCTGGTTAGCAGAAGTGGTTCCTTCTGTTGATGTGGCTTTGTACTATTACATGTAGAACAAGACGAAAGCACTGTGTCAATGTCTTGTGACATAGAAGGCTAAAATATTAGTCCTCTCATCCTTCTTTTAGTAGAATCAGTTCCTGGGCAGCCATGATGCAAGATAATAATATATTCCTCTTGCAAATACTTTAGAACAATCACTTTTTAACCTTTCATGATGATACCATTGTCAGACAAAATCTCATCTCTGTAAGGAAAATAAGGTTGCACTCCTTGAGGTAAACTAGATTGTTTTGACAGCCATCCTTGACTGATAAAGTGGTTGAGCTTCTGTAAAACAGGATCTGTGGCTGTATGATTTCTAATCTCATCAAGACATGCGGAAGAAAAATTTTGTGCTTCCATGACTTCAGAATCAACAACCAGATACCCAACTTGATTTTCATGCTGTTCAGTGGTATTTCTGGGAGATCTGGATAAAGTATCAGCAATATAAAGAAGTTTGCCTATCGTGTAGACAAGATTGAAACTGTACTTCTGCAATCTCAACATCATACGCTGCAATCTGGCTGGAGCTGTATGCATAGGCTTTCTCAAAATAGTGACTAGATGTTTGTGATCTGTTTTGATCTGGATAGGTCTACCATAAATATAACCATGGAACTTCGAACATGCAAACACAATTGCCAAAAGCTCTTTCTCTATCTGAGCATACTGCATTTCAGTTTGGGTTAGAGTTTTGGATGCATAGGCAACAGGTTGACCCTCTTGAAGAATGACTGCACCAAGACCAAATTTTGAAGCATCACAGGAAAGAGTAACTGGTTTGTGAACATCATAGTATCTGAGAGTTGGTGGAATGGCAATTCTCTGTTACAGGACATCAAATGCTCTGTGGTGTTGTTCCTACCATGACCAGGATAAATCTTTACATGTTAGCTCTCTGGGCAGTGTTGCTAGTTGGCTCAAGTCTGGAATGAACCTGCCTAAGTAGTTAACCATGCCAAGAAAATGTTGAAGGGACTGAACGTCATCTGGAGCTGTCATCTCGAGAATTCCTGTTTGCTTGGAAGGGTCTGGTCATAAGCCTGAACTGGTAAACAAATGACCAACATAAGGAACTTCTCGTAATCTGAATTTGCACTACTGAGGATTCAACTTAAGATTCACTTGGCATGCTCTTTCCAGAACTTTTCTTCAGGTTTCTGTCATGCTCAGCTTCACCATCACCTCCTACTAGAATATCATCTACTATAATAGCACAAGGATATCCAGAAAAAATTTGCTCCGTTGCACATTGAAAGACTTCAGTAACAGAATTTAACACAAATGGCATTCTCAAAAATCTGTACCTGCCTAAAGAAGTACTGAACGTAGTTAGCAATGGAGATTTCTTGTCAAGCAAAATTTGCCAAAATGAACTCTTTGCATCTAAGACAGAAAAAAACAGTGGCATTTGGCATCATAGCTGCAACATTATTGACTGTGCACATTGGATGATGTGGTCTTTTCAGTGCTTTGTTCAAATCTCATGGATCAATACATATTCCAATACCATCTGAGCTTTTCTTATGAGCTACCACCATGGAGGATACCCATTCAGTTGGTTCTTCTACTGGACAAATTGCACTTTGTTGCACTATTTCATCTATCTTGGCTTTGACTCTGTTCTGCATAGCTACTGGAACTTTCTGGGCTGGCCTGACAACTGGGCTGACATCTGGGTCTAACTTCATGGGGTACACGATGGGAAGCTTGCCTAATTTGTCTTCAAAAATATCAGCATAGATAGACAAAATATACTGGGCAAAATTAGAGTAACGGTCTTTAAAACTAACATGATGAACATCCTTATTAAATGAAAGCAGTCCCATTTTCAAACTGTCTCTGAGCCCTAATAATGACTGTACATTATTTCTGACTACATAAAATAACAAGTTCTATCTTCTCCCAGCAGAGTAACATGAAAACACCACTGAGCCTTTAGTTTGAATCTCTTCACCACCGTAAGCAACAAGTTTCACACACTTTGCCAAATCAAGCTTTTACCAGCACATACTCTAGCAATGTTTCTGCAGACATAACATTACCCTTTGAACCTGTGTCACTTTTGAATTTTATGGGTTTTCCATTTATCCGAACAGTACAAAATACTTCATTCTTTGCCCATAAATCTACTGCATTGACTGTTTCATGAAGCACAGACACACCATCAACATAAAAAGTAGGGTCATGGTTTTCTAATTGATCAACTTGTCTCTTGGAATGTTCCCTTGTAATAAAAGAAGTGTCCCTTTTGATTTACAAAACCTTTTGAAATGATTCCACTTATTGCATTTGTGACATTGCTGTCCAAAAGCTAAACATTTTTCTGTTTTAGGCTCCTGACTTCCACCACAATTACGACAGTTGACTATGAAATTGGGTGAAGGCCCATTCTTTGAGTTTGCTGACTCACTCTTCTGCCTCACTGAGACTGTGCATGCTCTGGAACTTACTAGAATGCTATCGGGTTTCCCTGTGTGTGTTTCAGGGCTTACAGTTGCTGCCATGTGCTTGGGTCTGTTTCTTTTAACCACATGCTGCATACTATCAACATTGGCTTTACTGCAGTACCTTCCAAGGTCAGCCTTATCTGTAAGCATGCATTTCTCATTTGTGAGCATATTTGTGTGCTTTTCTGTAAGCTCATATATCTGACAAATCTCAATGGCTTTATTCAAAGTTAAATCACTGTCATGAAGCAAAATCTTTCTCATAGCATCATCTTTAATACCACATACAAGTCTGTTTTTTATCAACTCATCCCATAAGTCACCAAATCTGCAGGTTTTAGCCTTGTTTCTCAAATCAGTTATATATGCTCCAAACAATTCCCCAGGCTTTTGATCCCTTGTGTAAAATAAGTGCCTTTCCATTGTAACATTCATTTGGGGGTTACTCATTTCTCTAAATTTACATTTTAAGCACTCGGGGTCTTCCCTTGACTCAGCCAGTACAACTATTTGATGGTTTTCCCCCTCTCCTGTAAAGACAGCAGGTGCACACACAAGTGAATGCTCCCTTTCTGTGACTTCTGAATCAACTAAATTAAGCAGAATAAATTATCTTTGTATGGTCATCTTTATCAGAAAATGTAGCCTGTATGAAAATATAGTACTGTTGCTCAAACACTCTCCAGTCCTCTGCAACATTATTGTCGAACACAAGTGGAGCTGGTGTATGAAATCTTTCACCCATGCCAACAAATTATGCCCAAACACACTGTGAAAAATGGCCCTTGTAATTATATATGAACAAGCTGCTATATGTGCCTGTAATAACACTCAAATGCACAATAAACTCTTCAAAATACTGTACCTTGCAAAATATGCTTTGAAATGGCTGTATTTTGTGAAATAACTGTACTGTAAGACTGCACAAACATATGAACACTTCCTAAACTTAAGACAACTCAAATAGCTTTGATTAATGTGAAAAAGTAGTGCTTAGTGAAAAATGTGGTTGTTTCCCTTATTTTATTTATTTTATGCGATTCAGACTTTATTTCAAACATTTTCCATAGTTATTTTGAATATTTCTGTTAGTATATCATAATTTTGAATATTTCTGTTACTTACAAATTTGTTTAGAGCATTTTGAATGCCTCATTTCATATTTTGTGAATAAGAAATAGCTTGAGCAAGTTTTAATACCTGAAATTTGTTTCTGACCTGTTTTTCAAGTTTTTTGAGCAGTAGGGATGATTCACTCCTCTGTATTCCTCCAATCTTAACTGAGTGCCTCTCGGTCTCGAACCTGAGGAATCTGGATCCCATTCTGGCACCACATCGCTCATTCCTCCCTAGTATAGATTATTAACAGGGAGGGTAGTCTGTTTATATGCTTTATTACAAAAAAAAACACATCAGGATGGATAGCAGCATTACAAAATATAAATGAACTGATTAAGAGACAGACTTCACAGATATACATGCTTATATCTCAACAGCTTACTACAAAAGGGCAGTCAGAATCGCTGCAAGCCCCTAGGAAGCTTCTTAAAGTTGTGCACACATATTGATCTACACATTCCATAGCTGCAAATTGGATATTACTTATCAGTGACCTTTTACTTCATAAAAAATACCATAACTTAATATTATCTGGTTTGATAGGGTCCACTTAATATGAAAAAGAAGCTAATACCAGATTTTAATAGTCTGAAATACATAAAATGAAAACGTATTTTACAGCTTCTCAATGTCTACAAGCTGTTTTGCTTCAAACTAAATTCAAGAATGGTTAACTCAGAATAACTAGCACCACAGCATGGATACTATTAAAATAACCAAATCATGGGACATCGAATGCTGGTTTCACCATCATATTACACAAATGTGCTGGCTGTCTAAAGTGTAGGCATCAGTGTGCATGTGGTGGCGAGGCACTAGATAATAGGGAAATGTGAGGGGATGCATATGATTCAACGCCGGACTGATCCCTAGGGTTATAATTATACAGTCTTGAGTAGCTTATGAGTGCAGCCCTCACCATAATTCAAACAAGGATAATGCAATACCAAGAAATGGTCGTGTTCCAGTTAACGTGAATATCTACAAAGGGAAAAGAAGAGTGAAACTCTTTGGAAAAGGAAAACAGATCGCAAACGAAGAGCTCTGACAATTTAGTAAGATGTTACATTTTCCATTTGTTAAACTGAAGGTCAGAAGCCACTAAAAATGCCAAAATGAACCATTAGACAGGCTGATGAAAAATTTTGCACATTCCATAGCTACAAATTGGATATTACTTATTAGCAACCTTTGACTTCTTAAAACATTTACTTTTGTCTTAAAGTCTGACTTCAGGGTGTTTGGGTTTCTGATTTCATATGAAGTCATTGCTTTATGATCATCATCACATGCATTTTTTGCTTTTCAGAAAGTTTTAATTAATCTCTGCAGTGCTGGTAGACATGATGTAATTCTATGAGGCAGGTTCCCCTGCAGAGGTGAAGCTTACATCTGTAAAGTAATATGCATTATATTTTATTATTATTTTGCAAGCACCAGTTTGTCCCCAGGATTCATTAATGGGCCTATAGAGAAATCTACAGTCCTGCTCCCATGAAGCAGTATTTTGCAATTTAGAGACATGTAATCAGATATGAGGAAAGACCTAATTATCATCTAATTTGGATGTCTCTAAATCGCATTTACTACTAAGACATTGTGGTAGTTAACTGCTGTGGCCACATCAAGTAGGCATATGCATCCCCCCTGTCACTGTCCCACCCCCACACACACAAGTACACATTCAAACACAAGCATGCACACACACATACATACCACAGTCCCTGTACATGTCTCTGAGTTGTCTCCCCTTCCTTTATCTAGTGTTTCCCTCCACCCTGATCCCCATACTTGTTTAAGTATCAGTACAGCATGATTGTAGTATCTCTGGTGGCTAATGTTTCCTCCCCACCCAACCTCAGTACTATTCTCAATGCCATTAAGGTACACAATTTTACAGTAATCCCTGGTGGCTAGTGTCCACCCAATCCTTCATTTCTGGTAGATGAACAGCTTTTTTCATGTTCATTACTACAGCATGGTGGCACCAGCCATGCTTATCTACACATCTGAGCCATTTCTTGAATCACTTGGTGTGTAAATGTCTTTCTGAAGGCAACTGCAGTAGAAAGAGCTCATGGCTAATTAGCATCCTGGACTGTCTCATTAGCATTCAGCACGACCATGGAGCCAGCCCTGTGTGGTGCTGCATATCTTTGTACTAGCACCATTCAGCACCATGTTAAGAATGTTTTTGAATTCAAAAAGTTCATATGCATGTAGTGGTACCTTTATGAATTCAGCCATGTCTCAGACCAAGCCATAACAACTTGACTAAATACAGTTCAACACACGTTTAGAGTAGGGTACTTATAGCCTGTCTAACGTGTTTTACCTAGAAATCTACACTGAATGGACTAGATCATAATTTTGTTTTTGAACCTCTTCTTCCCTTACTAAATAACTGCTACACAGAATAAAGCTCTGCAGTTAACATATTTTGCGACCTTCTTCATCCAGTTAAGTATAATCCAGGGTAAATACATCATTTTCTGGTTCAGTAAATAAATTTACCTCTAAAACTCACCTCATTTATTATGACTAGAATGTCAACCACATCCAAAATAATTTATCTTTTCCTACTTTTTAAAACAATGCTAAAGTCAAATATTATGCTGTCTGTAGTATCCTATATATATATATATATATATATATATATATATATATATATATATATATATATATATATACACATACTATTTTGTCTGGCCTTTTGTATGAAAAAAAATGTCACCTGAATGCATTTTAGCTGAACTGTTCATTAGTTTTTCTACATGTCTCATTTTCTGTTGAATTTGCTGCTACAGACTATAGGTTACTTTCCATTTGCCGAATCTTTTCATTACTCACATTGGGACACTGCAGTTCTATGAGGTTCCCATCCTTTTAATTAAAAGTCTTTTTTATTTTGAGTTTCATTATGCTTGTATAATGAAATGTATAACAATTCACAGACCACTCACAGTTAATCTTTTCAGGCAACTTTATGCACTTAAATGAGAAATATAGAACCACTGCAGTGCATATGAGTCATAATCTTGAAAGGCACTTAAATGTCAAAGGCTACTGGAGAAGCAAGGCAATTTTATTGCTACTGTGCCCTTTCTGTGCGATCCTTCATGTTTCATAGCTGAAGCAGTTAAACCTGCTAGAATTCCACTCAACTGAACTTTAAATAAATGACATAAAATATGGGCCAAACTTGATATGTGGCATTACTATATCCTTGACCTTAATAGGTGTGTTTTTCAAAACAAAGAAGGTGGTTAATATGTAGATCACACACTCACACCACAGTGACATCAATTCTGAGAGTTCACATTTCCTACTACTGTTATGAGAACAATATCAAAATTTGTTAATAATTATATCAGCCATTCTGTTAGATGTATGTAATTTATACACTGATAAATTCCATCATAGAGCTAATTAATAAAATGGAATTTTACATTTAGACTTTATGACAGTTTTCAAAATCTAACCTAGAATCATTTTTTTTTTTGGCTTGGTTTTGACTATAAAGCACATTTCTCTCTTTATAGAGCTACTGAAACTAGAATAAAGCTAACAAAGCTTTAAATCTTGCATTTCTTTTTAGTTTAGAAGGTTTTATATGAATGCACTTATGCAGTGTTATGGCTGATTGTTGTTATTTTATTTAGCTCTGCATATTCATAATAAGCATTTGCACATTCATAACTAGAGAAAAGCATTACAACCTTAAAATTCTTCACCATGCTCACCTGCTAAACTCAGATATGATAAAATCAAAATGTATTAAATGGTCCTTGGATAGTTTATGATGCTATTTATTCATCACATTTTGTTCACTTAACAAATCCCAGAAAATAAATAAATCAATAACCTCTCTAAAAGCTATGCAGTCAGATTATAAGTATATTGTGTCCCAAATAAGAATCTGCTAAAATCGGTGGCTAACATACTTGCAGAGTTACTCGGATGCTATTATTCCCTCCTTCTTCTTATGAGCCTCAAGACACAGATAGATGGAAATGAACATAAAAATTGTTGAAGTGAATGTGATATTCAAGTATGTCTGTGTTTTGATACAGTGTTTTGTGAGTAAAACTGCCACTAGGTAGGGGAGGCTTCATTTTAGGGGTGACAAAGAGTGGGTTAAAAGGGTGGATTTACTATTTTGTGCTCTATATAAGGAAGAGTACCTTAGATTCCTGTAGATTAGATTCATTGTATTTTTCATACTCACTCCCTGTACTACATTTTGCACAACTTTAATTGTAAGAAATATCCTTAGTATGTATGCGATTTTACTTGTACCTGCCAATTACGTGGCTAAATTGCTTTCCCGATGATCAGTTGACTCTTCCAACAGTGAGTCATGCTTTTTTTCAGTTTTTCACTGTCAACAGCCATAATTCAAAAAAAAAAAAACAGAAAAAATTATTTTTGCAGGGGGCAAACCCCCCTATACCCACCACCCCAACCCCTCTGCTTATATATACTATCTCCATAATCATACAACAATTGGTAAAAGTAAAACACACACACACACACACACACACACACACATACTGATGTACACCACTGGCTCACTTCCTATAAGTCAGTGCTGTTTTGCCAAACTGTGATGAAACAATATTAAAGAAAACACACTCAGTTGAGAATGCCTTATCTGAGCGTACATATGCCAACTGAATTCATATCATAATTTTTTTTTTCAGCAAGATGCAATCAGTGCAAATGATCATGTCTGCTTGTTGCTCCATTCTGTACAGCAGTGTCCTGTTGTCTGAATCCGTTGCATAAAAAAAGCAAAACCACGCATTTTACTTCCCAACTGGTTTGTGGTAACATATGAAGTGTTTTTGACACAGAAAAGGGTGGCAGCTTCAAAACTTGGCACCTTGGGCAGCTATAAGTATTCAAGAGGGAACAATGCAGCTGAAATTCTATTTTAATGCAACATCTACAAAAATGATATGCATTCAGTAACATCACTGTAGTATGTTATTTTTACTTGGGATGTTATTTTGACATTAGACATCACCTTAAGTAAGCGCTTTGTATAACAGCTAAGAAAAAAAGACACAACAATGATAAAGATTCACAGGAAAAAAAACTTTTCAGCCATCTACGCTTCCCCTTCTATCACCTGTTGAGAAAACAGTAAAAAGAAGTTTTCCTCAGATCAACTTCAAGAGATGTGCCAGGTCATTCCAGAGCATGTAGCTATATATATATCCAAATAAAAAGGAGTTTCAAATTTAGGAGAGTTTCACAACAAAAATGTTGCCTTAAACTTAACCACTACTTCTCCAAAACAAGCTCTTACCTCAGTAAAAAGCTGATCAAGGACAGACAATCTCATAACTTGTTGTCTCCTGAGGACTACACAAAGGTAAGCTGATTGAGGAAATTCAAAATAATTTCACTGAAATAGCTGGTCTTTCTAAGCTCTTTCATCTTATGTTGTACAAAGACTATAGACTACCCTTCTGCCCCAAGACATTCTCTTAAACTTCTGGGTGTAAATTCAAGCTTATGATATGTCTTCCAGGTAATTTCAGCTGATAAAAGCAAAAGTAATTTGTTTTGCACCATTTTAATCTGAAAATGTCAGCAGTCTTACCCAAAGAATTCAGGGCAGAAAGAAGTAATATGGTACATAGAATGTCATTGCAGATTCTATGTGGCATCAGAATCAAAATGTCATATACTTCTATGATAATGTATTCATGGGATAAGATCAATCATTAAGAGCACATACAAAATATGCAACTGAAAAATATTCTATAACATGTAGCACAGACAGACAGTAAGCCCTTGGCAAAAATGCACCACTCCTAAAACTGGAATATACAGTCTCCATAATTTCTGTTGGCTGCTCACAAATACTGCAAATTGCAGAATACAAAATCATTTGCTTCGTTTTCCTTGCTAAACCGCAGGCACATTACTGAATTCTTCAGAGCAAATTCTATTGGCTGCAAGTAAACAGCAGGGCCAGCCTACTGCTTGACACTCTGCTTTACAAAATTCTAAACTTGCAATACTACTCTACTTTCCTTAACAGTCTAGCGATCAAAAACTCTTTCTACAACCTAAGAAGTCACTCAGAGGCAATCCTACTTGTATGATCACCTTTTACTTGGATTAGTGGAAGGAAAGGTCTTTACCAAGCTAGCACACACTGCATGGCATCACATTCCAGAAAAAATCTTCATCAAAGAAAAAATATAGACCTTCAAATCTAAACTAAGACACTACCTTTTTGAGGAAAATGCAAGGGAGAATTTGAATGATATGCATGAGTTTAGAAGGGTTGCTGTTGAACGGGTGTTTTTTGATGGCTACTAGGGAGCACAAGAACTCTTGGCATGATGACTTAGGCAGCAGAAGGTGGAAAGCAGTGTTACCAAGCTTGAGTTGCCTGTGACAGAAAGAGTCACCAGAGGCCCAGTAAGAGGTGTTGGAGATCTTTTGGAGGTTTTGTGAAAACCTGTGAATGGCGGAGGAATGGGGAACTGGGGGAGGGGAGGGTTTACAAATGGAAATGTTTGTGGAGGACTTAATTGTGCAAATTTGGAGAAAGATGAGGCCCAAGAATTAATAGCTGTGACAGGAGGGGATGAGTGTGCATGTGAGTTTGTGGTACAAAAGAACAGCTGCAGTAAGACTAGCAGGGTTATCCAGCTGGCAGTGTGAACCTTGGTTCTAGATGATTGTTACTGTTAAATGACACCCCAACCCTATACATACCCAGCAAACTATATGCACACTTGCTCCATCCAGAACTAATGAAGCACAAATTAAGGATCTATAGCCATGAATTTGCACTTTCCTTGTATCCCTGCAGCTAGCTTGGAGGATTTGGGTATCCTGAGGGAATGCAACAATTTTCTCATGCTTACTGACATCCGCCTAATTATAAAGCAAACTGATATGGTATGTGAGAGATGTAGTTACACAATGTCAACAGAGGCAAGACTCTCACTTAGCAACACAAACGGTATGTGAGAGATGTAGTCACACAATGTCAACAGAGGCAAGACTCACTTAGCAACACAAATGGTATGTGAGAGATGTAGTCACACAATGTCAACAGAGGCAAGACTCTCACTTAGCAACACAAGTGGTATGTGAGAGATGTAGTCAGATAATGTCAACAGAGGCAAGACTCTCACTTAGCAACACAAACAACACCACACATGATGTCAGTAACACAAACACACACCACAACCATTATACATGATATGGTCTAGACACATAGACCCACATGTGCTGACCCCCTTAGATGTAATCTTCCAAACCTCAAAGGCCTCTCAGATGTATCATACAAAACAAGCATCCACAGCAATCTGTAGAGCACTCTGCTAAGACAACATGCACCAAGACAAACAGCATCATCTAAAGGTGTCTACACCTCTAAGCCTATAAGGCATACCACCTCACAGCACAACATTCAGTCACAGGAGATTCTATTGGACACACTCAGATGTTCCATTCACCAAGATGAGCAAGGCATGAGTCACAATTAGCTGTCTGTTGGGGGCCAGAATCCACCAGATCACGCATGCACTCAAGTCATCGCATCACAAGTACCATCTAGTCCATGTGGGTGTAAATTATACCTCTCTGGACTATATGAAGAGACACATGATAGATTTCTCAGACTTTGGGTCCCTGGACATTAAAAGTCTATCTCCAAGCAGCATTCTATCTTCTCCAAAGATGATGCTACAATACCATCAGAAAGATAATTGGTTTTAATAACTGGCTTAATCTTTTGTGTGACTCCATGGGGTACAATATTTGTCTGCCTGGGAGGATATGGTAGACAGACCATACTGCTTTGCCAGGGATGGTTTGCACATCTCTCCTAGATTTTTGATTACTGGCTAAATCCTTGTCCACTCCCATTGTGCATGTTTTTTTTTGGCAGTGTCAACTGAAAAACCTACTGACATAATTAAACCAGCTCAGAATAAGGGTGTTACTGCTTAATGCCAGGAAGCTAAACAGGAAACTCCACCCCTGCAAGCTCTTCTCAACTTGGAGAATATAGACATCCTTCCAGTTAACAAGACTTGGTTTACATCATCAGAGAGCACCCTAGCAGTGCAAGGTTACAATGCTTTCCACACATTTAGAGCAGCTACCGCACAAGTAGTGTATAAAGGTAGAGAAGACTCATCATCATTTGCCCCCTTTTTCCTATTTTGTACATGAGGTTGGGGTGTTGTGACGACTGTTACCATCTATCTCTATTCAATGCCACTCTCCTGCCTTCCTTGACACTCATGCCTGACTATCGCTTCTCTCACACAATCAAACCAACTCTTTTGTGGATGCCAATGTTTCCTCTTCCCTTCTTCCTGTCTGCCTCAAATCTTTTTCACCATGTTGTTTTCTGATTTTCTGCACATGTGCCTAAATCACTATAATCTGTTCTCTTTGACTTTTGCTGAAACTAGGGCTACTTTGGCTTCTTCTCATATGTCTTCATTTCTTCGCCTGTCCTACAGTGTGCATCTGATCACCCATCTCAGGCATTTCATCTCCATCACCTCTAGTTTCCTCAACTGCTCTGCCTTTACTGCCCAGGTTTCTGTACTATTACAATAGTACTGGTCACACCTCTGTTTTGTATACCATAATTTTCAGCTTCTTTGGCATTCTTCTATCATATACTACATCTGACACTATGCCAGTTGATTGCAACACCTCTGATTCTAGCTTTCATCTCCTCTTTCAGACTTCCCTCTCTTCATCCACTCCCCATTTACTTGAAGCTGTTAACCTGTTCCACTATTTTTCCTTCTATCTCAGTTTTCAGCTTCTTCAGATTTCCTCAGTTTGCTGACATCACAACTGTCTTATCTGTATTCAGTTTCACCCCATTCATGCTCATGCCTTAATTTTTGCATTCCATTTCCTATCCTTTGCTGATGTTCTTGTTCAATGCCTGCTTGTCGTGCCACATCATCTGCATACAGCAACTTTTGTGATCCGTCCCCTCTGACCTGTTTGTTAATATAGTCTATGAACAGCAGTGGGCTGAGAGATGAACTCTGACAGACAGCAACTCACACTGAAAACCCATCTGTGAGAACAAACAGTATTCCTACTTGAGTCACGGGGCCCTTGTACATAGCCAGCACTAATTCTACCAATGTTTCCTGGACTTCAAACTACAACAGGACTGCCAAATCAGTTTCTTGGGTTTTTGTCATATGCTTTCTTCAAGTCTAGGTATGTCCAGTTGGACTGTTTCCTCATCTCTAGCTTCTTTTCAAGTATCTGTCTCACTGCAAATGTTGGCACTTTTGTGCTGGTTCCTGATCTGGAACTGAACTGCTCATCTCCCATCTTAATTTCTACTACTCTGTTTATTCATTTATCAATCACTCTTTCCAGAACTTTCATGATGTGTGACAGGAGTTTGATACTTCTGTACTGCCCACAGTTGTGGATGCCACCTTTGTTATTGAACACTGGCACTAGTTTGCTTATTCTCCAGTGGTCTGGGATATGTTTTTCTCCCCATACTGCTATGAATACCCTCAAGTGCCATTTCTCCATTATGAAACCAGACATCTTTATCATATCTTCTCTGACCTCATCTGAGGCTGCTGCTTTCTGTAACTTCATTTTCCTCAGTGCTGTTATTACTTCTTCAAGGGTAGGTTCTTCCTCTTCTTTCATTGTAGGCTGTGTCCGAGGAAGTACAGCTTCTGTGGGGTTTTCTTCATTCAGAAGCTCCTGAAAGTATTCTTTCCATCTGCCTTTGATGTCCTATGGACTGGTGAGCAGGTTGTCACTGGCATCCCTTATGAAAGGTTTCTGTCTTCTTTATCTTTCATTCTTTCTTTGCCTTGTAACCTGATATGGCTTCTTTGTGCTCTCTACCTTGCTGCTTTCCAGAAGCTGGTAGAGAGCCTCTGATGCTTTGTACATTGCTATTGCAGCATCTCTCTTAGCTTCTTTGTTAGAGAACCAGTATTCCTTCCTAGACTGGTCCATCTTTTCTCTCACTCATTCTTTCTTTTGATAACTTCCTGGACTTCTGCATTTCACCATCAGCTTTCCTTATGTACCTTATTTCCATACCTGCCTTGGTCACATATCTGTTCTGTAGTCCTCATAGATGTTGTTTTGAAGTACAGCCATTTTTCTTCAACTCAACTTATTTCCTCTTCTTCTTCTTTTTCTTAAGATGCTGGAACCTTGAGTAATTCCTTGAACTGTTGTGCTTTCTCTCCACTCAACTTTCAAGTCTTTAACTTAGTCTCTGTTGATCTTAATGACCACTGCTTGTAGCTGATTTTGGCAACCAGTGGTTTATGCTGTGGGCCAACTGTTTTACTGGGGTTGTCTCAGCAATCATTGATTCTACCCCACCAACATTTCCTTACAAGGAAGAAGTCTACCTGAGTTGCATGCTGGCCACACTTGTATGCAGTCTTGCGACTCTCTCTCTTGTTGTACCATATGTTGGCACCATCAAGCCATTTGCCAGACAGAAGTCTGCAATGGCCTCTCCTTCTTTATTCCTTTTGCCTGCCCATGTGGACCCAGGCAGTCCTCATATCCTGTTTTGCCTGCCCAATATATACATTCAGGTCACTCATTATCAACACCAATTCATGTTGTCCTGCTTTTGTCTAGTAGGTCCTGTAACAGCTGTCTGACTACACTCTTTTCCTCACTATCAAAAGGCTAAGATTTTGAACACTGCCCCTTCATTACAATAGAGTCAGAGTGCCATGAGTCCGATGACATCCTTCACTGTCTTCTGAAGCCTCACTACAATTTCCACACCATTTCTAGTTTGTTCTCCTCCTATGTAGTAGACACTGGACAACAAGCCAAGTGGCTTTGCTGCACTGCCCTTTCACCTTGTCTCCTGGATACATAGGATGTCCATCATGTCATTCACTTCCAAGCTATGCCCTGTTAGTGACCATACATTGAATTCTTAGTTCAGGTTTGGTAGGCTGATTGGTTTTACATCCAGCTTATACTCATCAGAGCTGTCCCAGGTAACCCAAGCTGGGCAACTGACTTTGGCCTGTATGGTGGGTACGCACTGGCCAATAGGGGTACATACACCCCTTCCATTGTTAACATGGGTCCCTAGCATAAGTCAGATTAGGCAGGATCCTCAACCTACATAGCATTTGGAGGCATTAGTCAACACAACCAAATCACCTAGAGCCATATTTTACACCTTAAATCTGATACAGCACTCAGTCTGTGATCTGTGTTCTGCTCTCTTGTAGATACTGCTCACCATAATAGATGTACAAAGTGATTGGTCTATACAACTCTTCTCCCTATAGGGTCATCAAGAGACTGCACTGCTGCTCTCAACTCCATTATTGGATGAGTTTGAGATAGAACCCCAGAGAGACACAGGGAGAGCATGCAAATTTCATACAGGCATTGGCCAGAAGTCAAGAATAAGACTGAACACTCAAGTGTGTTAGCCTTTTCTGTGTTTATTTACTGTATTATTGCATTGTTTAGCCTGTTTCAACAAAAAAAATACTATCTTGTTTGCTTGTTTCCCACCTTTCCTAACCAGTCCATAACCCAGGCTTTGCTTGTCTCAGGACTTTATTTTCTGTGTTCAGAGCTATCCAGACCTTGCTGTGGTAGAGGGAAGTCCTACTGCTTACTAGTGGGAGTGGTGAGCATTATACTGCCTATCTAACAGTAGAGGAGTGGTTTCCAGCTCTGAAATTGTAATTGTATTAGCCTTTTTGGGCTGATTTCTATCCCTTTCAACTTTCTGGCTTAAAAACGAGTGTGTTTGCACATTTTTCGCATCGTGCAGCACTGTGAGGCTACAGATAAACTATTCCAGGTGCCAGAAAGTCTGCTGTTCACATTTTCCCTTAGAACTCGCGTGTTTCACAGTAGTAGCACTAAAATCAGAACCCCTGTGACTAGCACTTACTCTAGAACCTGCTGGAAAGCACTAGGAAGCCTGAAACTGCTACAAGCACTCAACTCTCCTTGTCAATAAGGAGAAATTAATCGTAGGCACTAAACAGCCTATAAATGCAAAGTACCTTGCAAAGGTAAGGGAAAACAGCTCTTAAACTTTACAAAAAAAGCACCTAAACAGGCATGTCCAAGGGTCAGCTTCCGGTGATTTCTCCTGTCTACCTGGTGAATCTGGGCATACTGTGGCAATGCGGAAACTGCCTCATGTACACAGACAATCCTCTCCTCCTACCACCCAACACTACAACCTGCGAGAGATGCACTTATATAGCCAAACTGGAAGCAAAGCTCTCTCCAGCCAAGATTGTGCTAGACAGTCAAGAGGAGAAGGTTAACACCTGCAGTACACCTCAAGCAACTCATAGCCCTTCAAAACCCACACCATCAACACCCACACATAGCAATACTAAACCCACATATGCGGAGGCCCTTAATATTAACCTGCCCAAGCAACAAGGACATCTGAAGCTGTAACGCAAACAAACACTAGTCACAACCAAAGTAACACATAGCTTACAACACCATTGTGCCACCCAACAACAGCCCCTAAGGCAAGACAATGTGCCCAACACTTTAGTCATAGGTGACGCTATAGTTAGGCACACTGATGTCCCACTCACCAGGCTGAACAAGGAGAAAATTACAGTCAGCTGCCTTTTGGGTGCCAGAATCTGCCACATAACGCATGCACTCAAGTCACTCCACAACAAGTATAAATATGACTCTGTCATTGTCCATGCTGGAGTGAATGACTTGAGACGTACCTCCCTGGACTAAATGAAAAGAGACATGGAAGAGCTCTTGGATCATGTGGCCCAGGCAGGTATGAACCTAGCCCTGAGTAGCATCCTGCCTTTGCCCAGAATGATACCACAGTATAAGGACAAAATGATTGACTTCAACAATTGGTTAAGCTTCTGGTGTCATTCAAAGGGGATCCAGTATCTGTCTGCCTGGGAAGACATGATCAACAAACCATGATGCTTTGCCAGAGATGGTGTGCACCTGTCACCCCTGGGATTCAGGTTACTGGCTAAAGCTCTTGCCACCCCTATAGTGCCTTTTTTAGGCAAGGTTCAAAGGATAAAACCACCACCATAACAGATACAAGCATGCAAAATCCAAAGGTAATGCTACTCAATGCTAGAAGTCCAAACCTCAAAATGCACTCTCTCGAGGCACTCCTAAAAATGGAGAACATCAATATCTGCGCAGTAACTGAGACCTGGTTCAAGGCTCCAGAGAACACCCTTGCAATACCAGGCTACAACTTTTACTACACTTTTTGGCCACAAAACCAAAACCAAAACACTAAAGGTGGAGGAGTGTCCATATTCACCAAGGATATTCACACCTCCAGGCTAGTTGCCCAACACAATACATCTGAAATTCTCCAGGTGCAACTAACACTAGGTAAGACTGCAATCCAAATTGTAGCTTGCTACAGATCCCCCACCATGCCCCAAGATTCTCACTACACCTTTCTAAACATACTGGAAAATATTAAGATACACCCAAACACCCTAATACTGGGAGATTTCAACTACCCTGCCATTAACTGGGAAAACTAAGCGGGTACCAACTCCTTTTCCCAACGGTTCTTGGAATTCGTAAATTCCAATGCCCTGGATCAACTAATCCATTGTCCCACCAGGGGCTCCAATATCCTAGACCTGGTTATTACCAACATGGGAGATAGATGCTCTACACCTGTGGTCACCCCCTCATTGGTCAGGTCTGACCATAAGCAAATCACCCTTGACATCCAGATCCCACCCTCACACCCCCCCCCCCCCAGTAAGGAAACCTCCTTAACAAACTTCTCCAAAGCCAACTTCCTGCTACTGAAGTCAGAAGTGACAAACTTCACGACACCCATGCAGACAGGATCTGAAAGTTCGACTGTAGAATCCCACACTAAGGCACTGTATGAGCACATCAACTCATGCATGAATCGTGCCATCCCAAATAGAACCAAGATGCTCTTTTCCAAAAAAAGGAAGCCAATCTGGTGGTCCCCTGCTATAAACAAACTATACAACAGAAGGAAGAAACTGTTGTAGAAAAGAGGAAAATCCCAGGATGCAAAAACCTCCCTCACCAGCCTCAGTAAGAAGCTGAGGTTCATCATAAAATCCTCAAAAGCTAGTTACGAAAATAAAATTGCCAAAGATTCCAAAGACAACCACAAGGCATTCTATAGCTATGTCAAGAATCTAAACGCCAGTGCTCAGATCTGCTCTGAGCTACAGCAGAATGGCATTAAATATACTGATCCCAAGGATATTGCCAATATCCTGGCAGATTGATTTAGTGCCACCTTCACCCCCCTCTCACCCCCTAAAGGGACCATCTCAATACCAAAAGATTGCCACATTCCAATAATCACAGCCACACAGGTAGAAACCGCACTCTCCAAAGCTAAGAATACAGCATCCATGGGACCAGATGACATCCCAGGCTATGTACTACATGAACTACAAAATGAACTGGCACCTCACCTAAGTGTCATGTTTAATAATAGCCTTGCCTCAGGCTTCGTGCCCACTGAGTGGCGCACAGCTACAGTTATCCCACTCCACAAGGGGGGATCCGCCTTGGATCCCAGGAACTACCGTCCCATCAGTCTGACAAGCCTGATCTGCAAGGGCATGGAACTTACAAACAAAGACATTGGCAACCTTCAACACTGGACCCCACCCAGTTTGGGTTTGTGAAGGACCGATCTTGTCTCTTGAATCTGATTGACTTCTTCGAATCAGTCTCCAGAGCTGTGGATGAGGGTGAGGCGGTCCACACAACCTATCTGGACCTCGCCAAGGTCTTCAACACCATCCCCCACTCTGCAATCATAAATAAACTTACTAAGCTGGGCATAAATCCCTATGTCACTCGATGGGTTGCCAATTAGCTTACTGACAGAACCCAGACTGTAAAAGTAGCCGACTCCAAATCCAGCTCCAGACAAGTGACAAGAGGAGTATCTCAGGGTTCAGTCCTGGGACCACTCTTGTTTGGCATCTACTTCTCTGAAGTACAGGCCAACACTAAGGGACTCTGGCTAACAAAGTTCGCAGATGACTGCAAACTGGGAGCCATTATTAAATCACCAAATGATGTGGATATTCTACAAAAGGGCCTTACAGAAACAGATGCCTGGTTCCAGAGCCATGGGCTCAAGCTTAATGCCAAGAAATGTATAGTTATCCCCTTTGAAAAAAAACATGTACCCATGAATTACCACATAGGTGGCAGTACACTAAACATTGAAAGTGTAATGACAGACTTAGGGACACAGGTGGACAGTGGTCTCACTTTCGATAACCACATCGCCACAGCAGTCAGGAAATCCTTCTATGTGGCACACCTCATCACTAAGGATTTTTCATCCAGAAAAAAGGAGGGCATTGTCCCTCTGTACTCATCCTTCATTAGACCCATTATAGAGTATAATGCCCCATTTGGTATGTACCTCACAAGACATCTGCAATAGCTGGAAAGACCACAGAAATACCTCACTAAAAGAATCACAGGCCTAAAGCAGATGCCATATGCTGACCGTCTAAAAAAACTCCAGCTATACTCTGTGGCATATCGTCTACTCAGAGGCAATCTCTGCTTAACATACAAGGCCATGTCAAACCCTGAGCTGTTGGACATGCTCCACTTAAAGAAATCACAATCCTCAAACATTCCAAAGACAACCACAAGGCATTCTATAGCTGTGTCAAGAATCTATATGGCAATGCTCAGATCTGCTCTGAGCTACAACAGAATGGCATTAAATATACTGATCCCAAGGATTTTGCCAGTATCCTGGCAGATCGATTCAGTGCCAACTTCACCCCCCTCTCATCCCCTAAAGGGCCCATCTCAATACCGAAAGATTGCCAAATTCCAGTAATAATGGCCACACAGGTAAAAAACACTCTCTCCAAAGCTAATAATGCAGTATCCATGGGACCAGAGGACATCCCAGGCTGTGTACTACATGAACTACAAAATGAACTGGCATCTCACCTAAGTGTCATGTTTAATCATAGCCTCACCTCAGGCTTTGTGTCCACTGAGTGGTGCACAGCTACAATTATCCTACTCTACAAGGGTAATACACCTTGGATCCTTGAAACTACTGCCCCCTCAGTCTGACTAGCCTGATCTGCAAGGCCATGGAACGTATTATCATGGAACTTATAAACAAAGACATTGGCAACCTTCAAACACTGGACCCCATGCAGTTTGGGTTTGTGAAGGGCCGATCTTGTCTCCTGAACCTGATTGACTTCTTTGAGTCAGTCTCCAGAGCTGTGGACCAGGGTAAGATGGTCCACATAGCCTATCTGGAACTCGCCAAGGCCTCAACACCATCCCCCACTCTGGAATCATAGATAAACTTACTAAGCTGGCCATTAATCCCTATGTCACTCGATGGGCTGCCAACTGGCTTACTGACAGAACTCACACTGTAAAAGTAGCTGACTCTAAATCCAGCTCCAGACAAGTGACAAGTGGAGTACCTCACAGTTCAGTCCTGGGACCACTCTTGTTTGGCATCTGCTTCTCTGAAGTACAGGCCAACACTAAGGGACTCTGGCTAACAAAGTTCGCAGACTGCAAACTGGAAGCAATTACTGAATCCCCAAATGATGTAGATATACTACAAAAGGGCCTTACAGAAACAGATTCTTGGTGCCCGAGCCATGGACTCATGCTCAATGCTAAGAAATGTATAGCTATCCCCTTTGGGAAAAGAACATGTACCCATGAATTACCACATAGGTGGCAGTACACTAAACACCGAAAGTGTGATAAGAGACTTAGGGACACAGGTGGACAGTGGTCTCACCTTCAATAACCACATCGCCACAACAGTTACAAAATCCTTCTATGTGGCAAACATCATCACTAAGGGCTTTTCATCCAGAAAAAAGGAGGTCATTATCCCACTGTACTCATCCCTCATTAGACCCATTATAGAATACAATACCCCATTTGGTATGTACATCTCAAGACATCTGCAACAACTGGAAAGGCCTCAGAAATACCTCACTAAAAGAATCACAGGCCTAAAGCAGATGCCCTATGCTGACCATCTAAAAAAACTCCACCTGCACTCTGTTGTATATCGTCTACTCAGAGGCGATCTCTGCTTGACATACAAGGCCATGTCAAACCCAGAGCTGTTGGACATGCTACACTTAAAGAAATCCCAATCCCTCAGAGAGACACACTCCAGGGATCTAAACCTTGTCATCACAATGAACAAAACAAGCTGGAGGGATAGGTTCCTGACCCAGAGACTCCCCAGACTCTGGAATAGACTGCCCATACATGTCAAGCAAAGTGCCACTTTGGACCTCTTCAAAAGGAACCTTGATGATTGGAAGGGAGATAGGAAATTCACCCTGGGGATCACATCAGTCGCCCTGCTAGACAGGGGTCCAGGGAAGTAAATACTGTAGGAAGAAATAGCTAGGGAATTGTTATGGCTAGGCTTGTATAGGCCCTAGGGCTGATAGCCTAGTACCAACCTATGAAACTATTTATACATGTGGCTGTTTTTGTGGGGTTTATTTATATTGTTCCCCTTACAAAAAACACAAGTAGGTCTATCCCACAAAATCCCTCTGATGTCTGTCTCATCTATCAAAAGTGACCAGATTTTCTCCAAGATGTTTTTAATCTCATAGGCATCAATAGAAAAAGTTGTGATGAAACTTGATCTATACTTGTTTGCTTGTTCAATTAAGGTTCCAGAATTGGATCCTATGGTTTCTAATGATTCACAACTATAAATGACTGAGGGGGTATGATGCCCAACATTTACACCTGTGTTTAAAAAAGGGATAAAATTGCCATTTTCCCTTTTAGAGATAACCTCTTTCATTATATTTGCCACCATTGAGTGGGGATATCCTCTACTGATAAACATACACTCAATTTTTGACATTCATTCAAAAAAGAATCGTATAAGGTGACCATTCGGGCAGCTCTTACAGATTGTCCCTTTAAAACCCCTCTTTTTTAAATGTGGAGGTAACAATTTGTAAAGTACAAAAAATTACTAGAATATGTCACTTTATGACATATTTCAGACACAAATCTATTATTTTGGATGTCTTTTTTTAAGTAGAATGTCCAAATAGGCACTTTCATTCTCACCTAAAGTGTGTGTGAATTTCAAAAAAGGTGTTGAATTATTGATGTAATCAAGGAAGAGGTCAATTAATTCTTTTGGCCCATTCCATAAAATAAAAATTTTGTCCAAAAAGCAGGTATATAGATGGCAGAATGGGAAAAACTGAGATGTAATTAGAAATTTTTTCTCCCATTCCAGCATAACAATATTAGCATACATGCCTCTGCATGCTGCCCCATCGCTACTCCTTCTTTTTGGACATATAGTTGTATTTCAAAAACAATAAAGTTGTTTTTTAATACCATCTCAAGTAACTCTTCTAACATATTAATTCTGTCCTTTGGTATGTTTCTGTCCCCCAGATAGTCACAAAACCATTGAATTCCTGTCTCATGAGGAATAACAGTGTAAAGATCCTTTACATCCACAGTTATGAAAGTAAAGGAGTTGTTGAATGCGACAGTATTTATTTTTTTCAAAAAGTCCCAAGAATCCTTACACAGTAAAAGTTTGTTTTTTAATAAATCCTTAACCTCAAATTCTAAGAACTTTGCTAGTGGTTGGGTGATGGACCCTCTAGCAGCCACAGTAGGGCATAAAGGGGGTTGGTGTATGTCCGTATGTATCTTTGGTATTCCAAAGATAGTAGGAGTAATGGAATGGTCAACAGAAAGAAATTGGAATTCTTCAACAGTCAACATTCCGTCTATAAAAAGATTGTGTAAATATCCCCTGATTTGCTTATAAGCCCCGTGTAGTTCATTTATTGAACTATGGGCGTATGTAGGGGCCTCCAGAATCTCTTCCATTTTTCTAATGCAGTAATTTTTCCACATAAGGACCTCCCCACCCCCTTTATCTGGTGTCATCACCCTTACATTAGTATTAGAAGTCAGGAATTCAAGTTCTACAAGTTCATCAGGGCATAAATTGTTCTTGATGGATTGTTTTTTAATTTTCTCACGTGTTCTAATATTTAATTCACACACCCATTCAATGTATCTAAAATGGGCACAATGGGAGGGTTGTAGGTACTGGAAATTTTTAGGGGGTGGATAACAGTTTCGACTCCTTGAAATAGCAAGTTTAAATTCAATTTCCTAATATATTGTTTTAAGTCCAAAAGTGTGATTACCAAATTGGCAGATTTATTTGGTGTGAAAATGAAGCCTTTTCGCTAATAAGTTACATAAATGTACACAGATGTCAAAATTGATAAAATTATATACTTTAAAGTCCTTTTCTTCATTTAATTGAATGACAAGAGGTGGTAGTAACACACCATTGTCCATTCTAACACATGTATTGTTGAGGTCATCAGAGTTTATGATCGCTGAATTTAATTCCTCCCTCGATTCCTTCTCCTTGATGCCCTGTAGTGACCTCTGTTCGATCTGTTGGTCTCCTGTCAATGGTTGAAAGTCTGTTGTGTCCCATTGTTGGAACCACCCTGGTTGCATTGGTTCCTAATCCGCTCTGATCTCCCCAGAGTAGGAAAGTCCCCCTCCCCAAAAAGAACCATCCAAATTGTTGTCCAATAGGTCTTGACAGTCAATATTGTGTTCTGGTTCTTGGTCATAAACTTCTCTGTTGTTATAAGTCCATTTTTGGGAAGGGGAGGACGGGGATATGCATTATTATTGTTATAGTCTTTTTCATCCATAAGAATCTTTTTTATTTTTTTATTTTTGATAGTGTCCTTCTGTTCTTCTATAGATCAAAAAAATGCGTGTGTATTCAAATTTGTTTATTGGAAACAGAGGATCTTTTGTGATTTTATTATCCAGCAGCTTGACTTCCTGGCCCAGGCATTCTGTCTGGGCCTCGTTATGTTTAACAACCATTTCCATGTACTCCAGACCAAAACGGTCAAACAGTATGATCAAGTCTTTGTGAAAGTGTGAGTTAGTAACAAGGCCAGTGGGGTAATGCCCCATGCATAACCCCTTTGGTACTATTCTCTTATTAATACAATCAATGAAATAGCTATTGTCCATCTGGAGCTTTTTAATTTTTTACTAAAATATGGTCAAATTCACTTAAGTTGTAATTAAATTAATGATTTGTTTCACTCTCCCTAGTCCGCTGATTGAGAGTGTATTTGTTACTTAACCAGTCTTTCAAAGAAGTGTTTATACCAAACAGTGAGTTGCTAGCGGTATTGCCATGAAATGCATTACCATTTAAAATGCTGTTTGATATACCACTAACCTGTGCAGCAGTTTGCTGCATGATTCTCCCAGGAGAAGTCTGGTTTAAGCTGGCCATATCTAAACGGACGACATGTTCAGCTATTTCAGATGTCTCCAGGGTGCTTGGTATAGAATGAACAGTTAACTGAGATGAGGTTGATTGTTCCAAACAGTCCATTCTCTCCATTAACTGCTGAATCAAGACAGTAAGGTCGCCAGGCGAGGAAGGTGACTGTGGTACTCCATCGGCGTTCTCCATGTGCAGTTACCAAAAATCTCTCTTTCTTTAGTAAAACCAGGCTGAGTTGACAACTAAAGGGTTCCAAACCAAAATACAAGTTGTAAAATGTCCAGTGGTACCAAGAATATCTGGTGAGATGAAGAAAACTAATAAAACAGGAAATACAATCCAAACCATGAAAACATCCAAAAAAGGCTCACTCCAGATAAAACATACAAACCACTTTTATTTTCCATTTTGTCACAACATTTGTAAGCGCTTTTGTCCTGGTTTCAATTTTTACAGGAACTTCATCAGACAAACCATAAAATCACAGTCACATTTGTAAATACTCCTGAGACATAGCATAGTTCCTGTAAAAATTTAAACTGGGACAAAAGCGCTTACACATGTTGTGACAAAGTGGAAAATAAAAGTGGTTTGTGTTTTTTTATCTGGAGTGAGCCTTTTTTGGATGTTTTCGTGGTTTGGATTATATTTCCTGTTTTATTAATTTTCTTCACCTCAACAAATATTCTTGGTACCACTGGACATTTTACAACTTGTATTTTAGTTTGGAACCCTTTAGTTGTCAACTCAGCTTGGTTTTACTAAAGAAAGAGAGATTTTCGGTAACTGCACATGGAGAATGCCGATGAAGTATCACAGTCACCTTCCTCGCCTGGCGACCTTACTGTCTTGATTCAGCAGTTAATGGAGGGAATGGAGCATTTGGAATGATCAACCTCATCTCAGTTAACTTTTCATTCTATACCAAGCACCCTGGAGACATCTGAAATAGCCGAACATGTCGTACGTTTAGATATGGCCAGCTTAAACCAGACTTCTCCTCAGAGAATCATGTAGCAAATTGGTGCACAGGTTAGTGGTATGTCAAATGGCATTTTAAATGGTAATGCATTTCATGGCAGTACTGCTAGCAACTCACTGTTTGGTATAAACACTTCTTTGAAAGATTGGTTAAGCAAAAAATGCACTCTTAATCAGCGGACTAGGGAGAGTGAAACAAATCATTCATTTAATTACAACTTGAGTGAATTTGACCTTATTTTAGTAAAAGTGAAAAAGCTCCAGATGGACAATAGCTATTTCAATGATTGTATTAATAAGAGAATAGTACCAAAGGGATTATGCATGTGGCATTACCCCACTGGCCTTGTTACTAACTCACACTTTCACAAAGACTTGATCATACTGTTTGACCGTTTTGGTCTGGAGTACATGGAAATGGTAGTTAAACATAATGAGGCCCAGATAGAATGCCTGGGCCAGGAAGTCAAGCTGCTGGATAATAAAATCACAAAAGATCCTCTGTTTCCAACAAACAAATTTGAAAACACACATTTTTCGATCTATAGAAGAACAGATGGACACTATCAAAAATAAAAAAGATTCTTAGGGATGAAAAAAGACTATAACACTAATAATGCATATCCCCCTCCTCCCCCTTCCCATGAATGGACTTATAACAACATACAAGTTTATGACCAAGAACCAGAACACAATATTGACTGTCAAGAATCTATTGGACAACAATTTGGATAATTCTTTTTTAGGGGGGGGACTTTCCTACTCTGAGGAGATCAAAGCGGATCAGGAACCAACGCAACCAGGGTGGTTCCAACTATGGGAGAAAACAGACTTTCACCCATCAACAGCAGACCAACAGATCAAACAGGGGTCGCTACAGGGGATCATGGAGAAGGAATCGAGGGAGGAATTAAATTCAGTGATCATAAACTCTGATGACCTCAACAATACATGTGTTAAAATGGACAATGGTGTGTTACTACCACCTCTTGTCATTCAACTGAATGAAGAAAAGGACTTTAAAGTATATCATTTTACCAATTTTGATATCAGTGTACATTTATGCAACTTATTAGAAAAAGGCTTCACTTTCACACCAAATAAATCTGCAGATTTGGTAAACATAATGTTGGACTTAAAACAATATATCAGGAAATTAAATTTAAACTTGTTATTTCAAGGGGTTGAAACTGTTATTCACCCCCTTAAAATTTCCAGTACAAACAACCCTCCCATTGTGCCCATTTTAGACACCTTTGAATGGGTGTGTGAATTAAATATTAGAACACATTGTGAGAAAATTAAAAAACAATCCATCAAGAACAATTTATGCCCTGATGAACTTGTAGAACTTGATTTCCTGACTTCAAAACATTAATGTAAGGGTAATGAAACCAGATAAAGGGGGTGGGGTGGTCTTTATGTGGTAAAATTACTACATTAGAAAAATGGAAGAGATTCTGGAGACCCCTACATACACCCATAGTTCAATAAATGAACTACACTTGGCTTACAGGCAAATCAGGGGATATTTAAACAATAACCCATGCCTGGGTGTGGGTAATGCTGGATTTACCCACGGCTGGTGTGGTTTGGTCACGAGGGTGAAGCCCGAGTGGCCAAACAAAGACAATCGTGGGTAAATCCAGCATTACCCACACCCAGAAGTTGGTTATTGCTATTATACAATGACATTATTTAAGAAAAAAAATACTTAGTTTTCTTAAATAATGGCATTGTATAATGCCTCCTTGCTGCCCTTCCACAGCTGTCTGGTATTCTGCGGCAGTTCTGAAGTACATATGCGTACGCTTACACAGTACATCAGAGCTGTGGGTTTAAGCAATGGAGAAAGCAAGATCTCCGTTGTTTTTTTAGAAAGTGTCTCGCTATATTAAAGGAGTTTAACATAGCGAGAGCTTTAAAAAATCAACAGAAAAAGTTCAGTTGCTTTTTTTAAAGCTGTCTTGCTATGTTAAACTCCTTTAACATAACAAGACACTTTCTAAAAAGCAATGGAGATCTTGCCGTTGCTTTAGAAAGTGTTTTGCTATGTTAAAGGAGTTTAACATAGCGAGACAGCTTTAAAAAAAGCAGTGGAGATCTTCCTTTCTCCGTTGCTTTTTTTAAAGCTGTCTCGCTATGTTAAACTCCTTTAACATAGTAAGACACTTTCTAAAAAGCAACGTAGATCTTGCTTTCTCCATTGCTGTAAGAAAAAAAAAAGACTTATACTAATGGAAAAAGTCCGGGCGACTGGATTTTTTCCATTAGTATAAGTCTGATTTACAACGTGCACACTGACCAATCAGCGTGCATGTTTTGGAATATTAATGGGGGGGGGTTGCTGTATAATTGCACAATCTTTTTATAGACGGAATGTTGACCATTGAAGAATTCCAGTTTCTTTTTATTGACCATCCCATTACTCCTACTATCTTTGGAATACCAAAGATGCATAAGGACATGCACCAACCCCTTTTACGCCCTACTGTGGATGCTAGACGGTCCATCACCCAACCATTAGCAAAGTTCTTAGACTTTGAGGTTAAGGATTTATTAAAAACTGAACCTTTACTGTGTAAGGATTCTTGGGAATTTTTGAAAAAATAAATACTGTCACCTTCAACAACTCCTTTACTTTCATAACTGTGGATGTAAAGGATCTTTACATTGTTATTCCTCATAAGACAGGAATTCAATGGTTTTGTGACTATATGGGGGACAGAAATATACCACAGGACAGAATTAATATGTTAGAACATTTACCTGAGATGGTATTAAAAAAAAACTTTATTGTGTTTGAAAAACAACTACATGTCCAAAAAGAAGGAGTAGCAATGGGGGCAGCATGCAGAGGCATGTATGCTAATATCGTTATGCTGGAATGGGAGAAAACATTTCTAATTACATCTCAGTTTTTCCCATTCTGCCATCTGTACACCTGCTTTTTGGATGACATTTTTATTGTATGGGATGGACCAAAAGAATTAATTGGTCCCCTCCTTGATTACATCAATAATTCAACACATTTTTGAAATTCACACACACTTTCGGTGATACTGAAATCGCCTATTTGGACATTCTACTGAGAAAAGACATCCAAAATAATAGATTTGTGTCTGAAATATATTATAAGGTGACCTATTCTAATAATTTTTTGCACTTTACAATTTGTCACCCTCACATTAAAAAAGGAGGGGTTTTAAATGGATAATTTGTAAGAGCCACCCGAATGGTCACCTTATACAATTCTTTTTTTTGAATGAATGTCAAAAATTGAGTGTATGTTTATCAGTACAGGAAATCCCCACTCAGTGGTGGCAAATATAATGAAAGAGGTTATCTCTAAAAAGTGAGGTCATTTTACCCTTCTTTTACACACAGGAGTAAACATTGGGCATTATATCCCCTCAAACATTTATAGTTGTGAATCATTAGAAACCATAGGATCCAATTCTGGAACCTTAACTGAACAGGCAAATAAGTATAGATCAAGTTTCAATACAACTATTTCTATTGATGCCTATGAGATCAAAAACATCTTGGAGAAAAATTGGGCACTTTTGATAGGTGAGACAAACGTCAGAGGGATTTTGGGAGATAGACCTACTTGGATATTTTGTAAGGGGTATTGAAATCCAAACACACACAAAGTGAAAAAAATGCCAGGTAAATCCAAACGTAGCCCAGAAGAGATGATAAATGAACTAATAGCAAGAGCAGTATCCTTAACGCAAGTTTATTGTTTTTTACAAACAACACACGTTTTCGCTACTGTTCGACAGTAGCTTCTTCAGAGAAACAGAACCAACAGAAGCGCCAAACATTTAAACTTGTAGATCACGTGAATGCGTTAAGTCACGTCACAGCAAATTACAAAATAATAATGTGCGTTGACTAGCTACAATGTGTTAGTACAACTATAAGCTGCATATACATTAACCAAATCGATGCTGTGTTTTAAAAAAAATATATATATATATATATATATATATATATATATATATATATACAATAAAAACATTAAGAAAATTAGTACTAAGAAAATTAGTACTTCTGAAAAAGTCAGTAGCTACTTCAGTAACGCATATTATATGTCAGCTATACTACTACACATTTTCTAAAATTCATGTACAAGTAAATTAGTCAATAAATTGGCAATTCAGTAAGCTGTATAGTTTTACTATTTGATTGTTTAATTAATATATACCAAGTGTATTTTAAAATATGTATATCCAGAAAATATTCTTCTTTACAAAGAATATTTTAGTTGATAATATAATAATACAAATAGTAATAATGAGTAAAAAGTGTCACAAGTATAAAAATCACATGAAATAAGGGGATCTTCTTTTTTAAAAATGTGTACCTATAAGGAATTTTAATTATAGATTTAATTATTTACAAGTTTTTGGGTACAATGTATTAACAAATCCTAGCATTTTATCTCACAGTACTTCTTAGTTTTAATATACAGTTGATATTGCAATTTTCATTCAACCCAGGTGTACAAAACGCGTCTAATGTTAGTTGCCATTCTAATTCACTAGCTTCTAAAAGTAGTGAAAAAGGACCTCCTCTAATAGAATAAGGTACATGGTCTATAGCTAAAAAATGAAAGCTGTGACCAGGGTTGTTGAAAATATGTTTCGCCAAAGCATTGTCCACTTTATTTTTCTTTATAGCATAGATGTGTTCATACAGCCTTTCATGTAGTTTACGATCTGTTTTCCCTACGTAAAAGGCTGGACAACAATCACATGTAGCTAAATAAATAATAGATTTAGTCTCACAGTTAATTTTATAATTAATGCAATATGTTTTATTTCTAATAGTGAAATAATTTGATGTTCTCAAATATTTACAATAATTGCAAGAACCACAAATAAATGTCCCCTTTTGTCTCAAATGGAAATCAGTTTCTTTATTTCTTTCGAGAAGCATTTTAAGATTGTTACCTTTCTTATATACTATAATAGGGTTTTGTCCTAGTTTTTCTGAAAGTTGTAAATTGTTCCTAATAAAATACCAGTTCTTAAAAACTATTTGTCTAATCTGGTTAGAGTTAGTATTAAAAGTGGTAATAAAACTAGTAGTAAGTTGTTTAACAAAAGGAATATTAGAACAGTTCTGGTTGTCCATAGTGTTTAAAGTAGAAATGTCAAGGGGGGGCTAGTGTGGTTGTCAAAGGTGTTACAACTATCTTTGACAAGTAATGGTGTAAAAATTCCGTTAAGTCGTTTTAAACCAACTTCTTGAATCATCTCATCAATAAGTACTAAGGGATAACTACGATTAAGGAACATATTTTTCATAAACTGACATTCTCTTTGAAAAGTTGTATCAAAGGAGCACATCCTAGCTGCTCTAATAAGTTGCCCTTTAATTATTGACCGTTTTTGTTTGAATGGATGGGAGCTCGAAAAATGGAGAAAGGAATTACAATAGGTAGATTTTCTGAAAATGGATGAAAAATAAATGTTTTTTACAGGATCTTTGTTGAGTTTGACGTCTAAATAGTCAATCTCTGTAGTAGAGAAATGATGGGTGAATTTAAGGAAGTTAGTTGTAGAATTGAAAAAATCAATCAAATCTAATGCTTCACTTACATTCCCATTAAAGAGAATGAAGACGTCATCTAGAAATCTGGTGTAGTATTTAATGCGTGGCATAAACTATGGGTTTTTGAAGATGCAATGTTTTTCCCAGTATGCTACAAATAAGTTTGCCACACTAGCACCACATGGTGAACCCATTGCTATCCCTTGTTTTTGTAGGTAGTATTCTTTATTGAAAATAAAGAAATTAGATGTTAGAATTATATCTAACAGTTCGGAAACTACATCAATTTCTCTTTGAGTTGCATTAAGCTCCTTTAAAATGAGTGTAATCCATTCTACCGCCTCATTGTGTGGAATAGATGTATATAAGTCGACAACGTCAACTGTAAGGAAATTGTTAGAAATATCAAAGGTCAAATTGTTGATACTACTAAGAAATGACCATGAGTCCTTACAAATTTCCAGGATGTTTTTTATATATTTTGAAAGGATGTTGTCCACTAATTGTGCACAAGGATATGTCATAGATCCACGGCCATCAATAAGGGCTCGCATAGGTGGGTTGTTAAGATCCTTATGTATTTTAGGGATCCCAAATATTATAGGAACCTTAGGAAAGAGAATGTCAATATAGTTGTAAGTATCATAATCTATCTTGGCTCCAATGAAAAGATCCCTAAAATAACCTCTGATTCTAGAATGAGATATGTTCATTTCATTTAGTGAAGATGAGGTATATGCTGGACTTTGTAGTACTGTTAACATTTTAGTAATGTACTCAGGGTTATCAAAGATAACCAAACCACCACCTTTGTCTGGTTTAATCACCCTCACGGGGGATGCACAGAGGTTATTAAAAGAGGTCAACTGCTCTCTCGATATGTTAGGTTTCTCATACTTGTTACTTAGGTATGACGTTTGACTAAGATGTCTAATGTCTAATTCACACATATTTTCGAAAGTTAATAACGCGGGATGTAAAGGGGGATTAAATGTACTACTAGACCTTAAAGTGTCTGGAGCTGTAAACACTGAATTGTTAAACAATAAGTGTAACTATTAACTATTATTGACTTAAAATGTTATGTGAGGAAACTCAATCTACACTTATTGTTTAACAATTTTTTTAATAACCTCTGTGCATCCCCCGTGAGGGTGATTAAACCAGACAAAGGTGGTGGTTTGGTTATCTTTGATAACCCTGAGTACATTACTAAAATGTTAACAGTACTACAAAGTCCAGCATATACCTTATCCTCACCAAATGAAATGAACATATCTCATTCTAGAATCAGAGGTTATTTTAGGGATCTTTTCATTGGAGCCAAGATAGATTATGATACTTACAACTATATTGACATTCTCTTTCCTAAGGTTCCCATAATATTTGGGATCCCTAAAATACATAAGGATCTTAACAACCCTCCTATGCGAGCCCTTATTGATGGCCGTGGATCTATGACATATCCTTGTGCACAATTAGTGGACAACATCCTTTCAAAATATATAAAAAACATCCTGGAAATTTGTAAGGACTCATGGTCATTTCTTAGTAGTATCAACAATTTGACCTTTGATATTTCTAACAATTTCCTTACAGTTGACGTTGTCGACTTATATACATCTATTCCACACAATGAGGCGGTAGAATGGATTACACTCATTTTAAAGGAGCTTAATGCAACTCAAAGAGAAATTGATGTAGTTTCCGAACTGTTAGATATAATTCTAACATCTAATTTCTTTATTTTCAATAAAGAATACTACCTACAAAAACAAGGGATAGCAATGGGTTCACCATGTGGTGCTAGTGTGGCAAACTTATTTGTAGCATACTGGGAAAAACATTGCATCTTCAAAAACCCAGAGTTTATGCCACGCATTAAATACTACACCAGATTTCTAGATGACGTCTTCATTCTCTTTAATGGGAATGTAAGTGAAGCATTAGATTTGATTGATTTTTTCAATTCTACAACTAACTTCCTTAAATTCACCCATCATTTCTTTACTACAGAGATTGACTATTTAGACGTCAAACTCAACAAAGATCCTGTAAAAAACATTTATTTTTCATCCATTTTCAGAAAATCTACCTATTGTAATTCCTTTCTCCATTTTTCGAGCTCCCATCCATTCAAACAAAAACGGTCAATAATTAAAGGGCAACTTATTAGAGCAGCTAGGATGTGCTCCTTTGATACAACTTTTCAAAGAGAATGTCAGTTTATGAAAAATATGTTCCTTAATCGTAGTTATCCCTTAGTACTTATTGATGAGATGATTCAAGAAGTTGGTTTAAAACGACTTAACGGAATTTTTACACCATTACTTGTCAAAGATAGTTGTAACACCTTTGACAACCACACTAGCCCCCCCTTGACATTTCTACTTTAAACACTATGGACAACCAGAACTGTTCTAATATTCCTTTTGTTAAACAACTTACTACTAGTTTTATTACCACTTTTAATACTAACTCTAACCAGATTAGACACATAGTTTTTAAGAACTGGTATTTTATTAGGAACAATTTACAACTTTCAGAAAAACTAGGACAAAACCCTATTATAGTATATAAGAAAGGTAACAATCTTAAAATGCTTCTCGAAAGAAATAAAGAAACCGATTTCAATTCGAGACAAAAGGGGACATTTATTTGTGGTTCTTGCAATTATTGTAAATATTTGAGAACATCAAATTCTTTCACTATTAGAAATAAAACATATTGCATTAATTATAAAATTAACTGTGAGACTAAATCTATTATTTATTTAGCTACATGTGATTGTTGTCCAGCCTTTTACGTAGGGAAAACAGATCGTAAACTACGTGAAAGGCTGTATGAACACATCTATGCTATAAAGAAAAATAAAGTGGACAATGCTTTGGTGAAACATATTTTCAACAACCCTGGTCACAGCTTTCATTTTTTAGCTATAGACCATGTACCTTATTCTATTAGAGGAGGTCCTTTTTCACTACTTTTAGAAGCTAGTGAATTAGAATGGCAACTAACATTAGACGCGTTTTGTACACCTGGGTTGAATGAAAATTGCAATATCAACTGTATATTAAAACTAAGGAGTACTTTGAGATAAAATGCTATGACTTGTTAATATATTGTACCCAAAACTTGTAAATAATTAAATCTATAATTAAAATTCCTTATAGGTACACATTTTTAAAAAAGAAGATCCCCTTATTTCATGTGATTTTTATACTTGTGACACTTTTTACTCATTATTACTATTTGTATTATTATATTATCAACTAAAATATTCTTTGTAAAGAAGAATATTTTCTGGATATACATATTTTAAAATACACTTGGTATATATTAATTAAACAATCAAATAGTAAAACTATACAGCTTACTGAATTACCAATTTATTGACTAATTTACTTGTACATGAATTTTAGAAAATGTGTAGTAGTATAGCTGACATTGTATAATATGCGTTACTGAAGTAGCTACTGACTTTTTTAGAAGTACTAATTTTCTTAGTACTAATTTTCTTAATGTTTTTATTGTATATATATATTTTTAAAACACAGCATCGATTTGGTTAATGTATATGCAGCTTATAGTTGTACTAACACATTGTAGCTAGTCAACGCACATTATTATTTTGTAATTTGCTGTGACGTGACAACGCATTCACGTCATCTACAAGTTTAAATGTTTGGCGCTTCTGTTGGTTCTGTTTCTCTGAAGAAGCTACTGTCGAACAGTAGCGAAAACATGTGTTTGTAAAAAACAATAAACTTGCGTTAAGGATACTGCTCTTGCTATTAGTTCATTTATCATCTCTTCTGGGCTACGTTTGGATTTACCTGGCATTTTTTTCACTTTGTGTGTATTTTGTAAGGGGAACAATATAAAACTCTTACTTGAACATCAAAGGAAACCCCACAAAAACAGCCACATGTATAAATGTGGGTCATGCAAGTTTTGCCCTTATATACAAGAGGTGAAGGAAGTAATTATTAATGGGATGAGAATTCAAATCAAGAATAGATTTAGCTGCTATACAGAAAGAGCTGTCTATGGTGCTTTATGTGAGTCATGTCCTTATTTTTACATTGGCAAAACTGAGTGTAAACTCAAGAACAGGATAGGAGAACATCTTAGAAACATCAGGGATAATTGTGATACCAATGTCCTTGCTAAGCACATCATACAACACTCTGGGCATAGATTTAAGTTTATTATTCTTGACACTATTTATCCTTCATGTAGGGGAGGTGCGTGGCAATATCTATTAGAGAAAGCTGAACTACGTCTAGACTCCACCCGTTGGTCTGGGTTAAACAAATGTTTATCTATTGCTAGTCTTTTAAAGCTTAATGGACCATGCAGATAGTGGCTCACTTGATAGAGTATCAGACTCTTAATTCTAGGGTTTTGGGTTTGAGCTTTGGCTTGGGTGCTATGTATGTTTTAGGTCGTCATGTCTTTTTATTTGTCAAAATATATACTTGTTCATTAAGACATTTTTTTAATTATTTGAATTGGTTTTGAAACTGAAGGACTGAATTTATTATAAACAGATTTAGGACACACTTGCTGATCTTATGAATGTAATTTTACAATGTGTTTTTGTAGATGTTTATTTCACCTACAATATTTTATTACTTTATCTTTAAATATGCTACAGGAAGTGATGTTATGTCTCAGGAGTATTTAAAAATGTGTCTGTGATTTTATGGTTTGTGTAATGAAGTTCCTGTAAAAATTGAAACCGGGATGAAAGCACTTACACATGTTGTGACAAAGTGGAAAATGAAAGTGGTTTGTGTTTTTTATCCAGAGTGAGCCTTTTTTGGATGTTTTCATGGTTTGGATTGTATTTCCTGTTTTGTTACCTCCTAACAAACAGACTTTTGCAGGTGTTGTATAGTCATGTTTGTGTCTACAGAACATCACCCATAACAAGCACCTTATTCCTGCTAGTGATCTCAGCACAGAGCCTCATGCCTCAGT
Source organism: Protopterus annectens (assembly GCF_019279795.1). Lineage (NCBI taxonomy): Eukaryota > Metazoa > Chordata > Ceratodontiformes > Protopteridae > Protopterus > Protopterus annectens. The sequence goes on along the minus strand of NC_056725.1, from coordinate 1,699,340,257 downwards.
CTTTTCCCCTTAGATTACTGCAGTGCATTATACATTAATCTACCAGACTCTGAAATTCATTGTTTATAGCTGCTGTAAAACTCCACAGTTCAGTTACTAACTGTGATTTTAAGATTCCATCATATCACTCTGATTCTGTGGAGCCTCCATTGGCTACCAATAAAGCAGTGAATTACCTACAAGATCCTATCCTAGTTTACCTACCCTTTCATAACTATAGTCCCCCTTAATTATCAGAGCTACTACACAGGTATAATACTGGTTATACACTTTGTTCAAGTATACAAGACTTGCTGTCAGTTTTCCATATAATCTAAAATCATCTGGTTGTTGTTCATTTAGTTATCAAGGCAGCTGGCTTCAGAACTCTTACACTTTAGCAGAATTTAAGACAGGGTTAAAAACACAATTGTTAGAACTGGTTTGTAATTAAATAGTTTTTTTTTAATTTGCTGTTTTACTTAGCTTGTTCTAATTTATATTTATGTGTTAAGACTTATGTCTATTATCATTTAAAAGACTGCACGGTGCCTGGGCTAAGGCACATACATAAAATTGAACTTAAAATTGCAGTGATGAGAGTCTCAGCAAATGCTTTAAAGGCAGTATAATGGTTAAACCAAAGTCACAACATGTTATGGAGTCCCACTGAGGGAAATAGAACACTCAACAAAAAAGTTGGTTTTGTTTTTTACATACTGGGCCAATCAAGCAGCATTTTTGGCATTCGGTATCATGGCTAAGCAATCTGACAAGGTTTCTACTACAGCAGAAGGTTGTGTCACAATAAGTTACTAGCATCAAAATGGCAAACACAGCAGTGCATCAGAACTAGCATTTTAAAAATACCACATAATAACAATAGCACAATTTATGAAGACAATATAATGACAACTAAACAGGCTACAGTGCAACAATGGCAAAGAGCTCTATTACCATGCAGTCAGCATTTGTGAATGGTAATACAGAATTAAATGAAAATTACTCCCCCAGAAAAAAAAATCCCTGGGGTTCAGCAAGCAGCCGTGCAGGAATACGTTATTCTTGCATGGCAGGGACCGTTCCTGTTCAGCACAACAGTGCGCCATGCATATTCATGAAGGCACACTGCCATGCTCTAAAACAGACAAGGTTTGGTGCATGAGCACAGGAGCTGTGTCTGAGAGCAGAGCTCTCACAATACACACACACCCTGCACTCCTGAAGTGCCTTTCAGCAATTTAAAATGAGGGAGAAGGCTTGTAATACCCCCAAACTGTCAGGATAAAAAATCTGGTAAAAGCCATAAGGGACAATCGCACCTACCAAGCCAAAAGTTGTTAGGATAAGACAGGTAGCATAAGAACATAACACACATCTCCCAATCTGTCAGAATAAGGAATGTGGACAAAACCAAAAGGGACAATTGTCCCACAAAGCAGAAAGTTGTTAGAATAACAGATTCAGCATTAGCAGGGATATTCTGAAGGATACAAATAAAATAATACAACAAATATATTTTTTTATAAATGTGATAAAGTTTAAGAGCAGCTTCGCAGGTGTGCCTGTTGCTTAGCTATGCTTAGTCCAGATTAAACAACACAAGAAGTTAAATACCAAGAGACATCCAAAATAAGCAGTACTGCAGTAGTGTAGTGGTTAGAACATGCACTTTGCAAACAACCATTCCTGGTTTGATTCCACACTGTAATCAATTTGCATTTTACATGTGAAAGCAGTACATAAACATTTTTTTTTATTATTAGCTACTAAATAACATATATTTGTTAACCAGAGTACTGCATTAGGTCCAGATATGAGGTGTCAGTTTAATAAAGCTGTGAAACCCCCATATAAACACAAGTGCCTCATACAGTATTGTCACACATGAATAAATGTAATGAAAGGACATTGGGGGATGTCAGGGACAGTAAATAAATTTATAATATGCAATGAATGAGGAATCAATGCCATATAGCAGGTAGTCTATAAAATGAAAAATAAGCAATGTTAAGCATTGCACAGCTCTGCTTACCAGGTGTAAGCAGTGCGTAAATGTGACTGCTAAGCAATGATTAGTCCAGCTAAGTGGATTTGCCCATTGGTAAGCAGTGCTGAACCTGTCCCTTTAAGCACTGTCAACCTTAGCTAAGCAGGTTTGCCCATAGATTAACTTACCTCAGCATATTCAAAACCATCCAATCATGGCAAAGGGCAGGAAAATGGCCATATTTAAACTGCACAGGTGGGAATACAGCTCATAACTGGTTGCAGCTTCCTACTGTAGGCAGTATGGCAGGAGTTGGTGAGGGCATGCACTTCCGTGTGCAGCGCTGGGGCATACAGGAGTCCGAGGTCATGGTAGGACTCCTGGTGCATAACCATGACAAGAGACTGCTGCAGGGCCAGTAACCAAGGCTCCCAATATAAAGTGGAAGCCTGGGACCATCTCACCCATGATCTCACCAGTGCCACTGGTATCCCTCAGACAGGTGAGCATGTCCGGCACCACTATGCCGATTTGAAGTGAAGAAAGAGGGCACTCTTGGATGACTGGGTCCAAGAAGCAAGGCAGAGGGGTGATGTCCCAGCAGTGTGTAAGTACTCATACTAATAACTGTTTACTAATGTCCAGCCTGTGTATATAATGGATAGGTATGCCTAAATATTTCTCTATTTCTCTTACAGCTGCAGCTGAGCGGGCTGTGAATCAGGAAGCCCATGCTAGTAGGTTACAAAGGCTGTGTTGCAAGGCTGGTGAGTAACAATCCTGCTTGTAGCAGTCATACCAATTAAATATAAAGTAGTAGAAAGTCACCTGGTGGTATAAAACCTGTGTATGGTTTGTACTGAATAAACCAGACAATATGACAGGAATAGTCCAATATAGGTCATATTTAAATAAAACTGTAACTGCCTGACAAGAAAGCCCTAAATCCTGAACTGGTTGTGTTTATTCTGGTATTGTATGGCATTTATTGTTGTATTCTCTGAATAGTAATGTTGTGTTAACCACTGTTACCCACACTGTGCTACATAAAAAAATATCTAGGAATGTTTGTATAAGACTGTTGTAAGTACAAGATCAGATAGTACAACCAAGAGCGGCTTAGACAGAATACATTGAAGAGATTGCCAGCAATTTCCAAATAGCACACTCTGGAAACTTAAAATTGCTGTATTTTTAGCAGACATAGCCATGGTTCAAATCCTGGGAGTGGTAGTAAGCTATATACATAATCATACATCACAACTGTACAGATTTTTTCTGAATGTCAGGCTCATATTTTTTTGCCTGTTCCTCTGCCCCCCTGGCAAATCAGTGGGATGATCTCAGAATTGTAGTCACTAAATAATGACATACATTTGATTTTCAGACCTCAAAACCTATAGAAAATGTATATTAAAACAAATCCTGTCACTCTAGCAACTCTCCAAGTTTATGAGAGCAATATTCAAAATATGTCCCTATTTGTACCCCCATGTTGTTAAGCTTTGTCCAGAGTGTGTGCATTAAGAGATTGAGAGGTGTGTGCATAATATTAACTTGTAATCTGGGAATATGTGTAGAAATAGTCAGGTAGTGTTAACAAACATTCCCTCCACAGGTCTGTCAGATAAGAAAACTGTACCTGCCAATAAAGATTTAAATCCCGGACTGGTAGTGTTTACTCTGGTATAGTATGGCATGACATCTAGCATAACATCTGATATCAGAATAGTACTGTTGTGTCAACCACTGTTTCTCACACTGTGCTACATAAAAAAATGTCTAGGAATATCTGTATAAGACTGTTGTAATTACAAGATCAGAATGTGCAACCAAGAGAGATTTAGAAAGAAAGCACCGAAGGAACAGACAGCAATATCCAAATAACAAATTCTGCTAAAGCTTCAATTGTTGTATTTTTAGCAGACAGCCATGGTTCGAATCCTGGGAGTGGTAGTAAGCTATATGCATAATCATGCCTCTCAACTGTACAAATTTTTTCATAATGTCCAGATAATTGGCTCATATTTTCTGCCTGTTCCTCTGTCCCCCTGGCAAATCAGTGGGATGCTCCCAGAATTGTAGTCACTAAATAATGACATACATTTGATTTTCAGACCTCAAAAACTTCAAAACATGTTATATTAAAACAAATCCTGTCACTCTAGCAACACTCCAGGTTTATGAGAGCAATATTCAAAATATGTCCGAATTTGTACCCCCATGTTGTCAAGCTTTGTTCAGAGTGTGTGCATTAACAGATTGAGAGGTAGGTGCATAATATCAACTTGGAATCTGGGAAAATGTGTAAAAACAGTCAGGTAGTGTTAACATACTTTCCATCCACTTGTCTACCAGGTAAGAGATGTAGAATTTAGCTATAAGACAGATGAAGTATACACTGTGTACAAACATACCACTGCCCAATCCAAGGCCATATGGTATTGTAATAATACCTGTACTTTAATGATTAGAGCAATGATCATTAAAGTTGTGAGTACTACATCCCCCATCATATCTGCAACAATAATCTAAATACACAAATCAATGGGTATGTTTACACCAAACCTACTGTTGGGACATATGTCCTATTGTTCAATAAATATTGAAATGTGTTTCTATTAATGTTCCATGTTGAAATAATATCATTGGTAGCCTGTTGCTATTAATGTAACCTGCATGCCATTGTAATGGCCACTGTGGTTCCATATATGCATGTGTTCTGTTTGCTATGCAACTTTTCCAAATCTGGTGTTTTGTGTTAATGGGAATATTCATGCATGCTGTTATAACTAATCCTGGATTGTGTTGACTATTACTAACCCACATATGTTTTAATACTGCAACACCATAGCACATTTGGGAAGGCCAGTCCCAGTGGACCCACTTATCCCATCTTATCTGGCCTTGGCACTGTGCCCCAGCACGTCTTGGACCCACCCCAGGACCTCCTCGACTGGTGGTCCTGCACCACCTTTGGGTGGAACTGCCTCAGGGGATGGGGATCCCCCCCCCCGGGAGTGGGTGCAAACAGGATCCTGTCACCTGAAGTCAAGTCTGGGGAATGGTGCGTAGCGAACTCCGAAGTTGGAGATCTGCTACACAAGCTTGAGGGCCATGTGGCATATTTAGAGGGTCAGACTGCCCTTATTGCAAAGCACCCAGCACAGCCACCTTTGAGGCCGTGATGGTGCAGCGGTGATTTCCCATGGGTGGGGACCTCAGTTCCATGGTTTCCATTTGGGGCTCATGGGCTTCCTATTTCCAAACACCCCTCCCCATCCAAGGTGTTTACCCCCTACGTGTCATGTACTGCCTATATATGGTGTCTTGTCTGTCTTGTCTGTCTTCCTACCAAACCTACCTCCCCAAATATACCTACTATCCTTCCCCAACATCCTACTCTCACATTAAAAAAAAGGGCAAACTGTTCCCCTCAAAAAATTTGCCCCATACATAGCTGTCCATTTTGCACAAGTGTCCACAGGACACATATAATCTGGTCTAATTGGCTTCACAACATATTATTGTTGTCTTCACCCCTCTCTCAGGAGTTTGAGTGTCCAAATCTACCACCAAATTCAGTATATATGCACAGCTGTTGCTGTAGAAGAAATGGATGACTATGGACCTTCCCTGCACATTCCTAGCTACTTTCCCTATTGTCTTTCCCTCTACAAGCCCCCTTTTTCACCACATTTCTATCACCCCTTTTTTCTTTTCTTTTAAAGAAATTAGCATGGGGTAAGCGAGAGTAAGCAGTTTTAAGCAGTAGTAAGTGGGTTTAAGCCTGTTTGCATGGGGCAAGCAATGGCTACACAGATTAAGCAATGTCAGGCTGTGTCTGTAAGTTTATTTAACCGGAAGTTAGCATTGCTTACCACCACGCAAACCCACGCAAACCCACTTACAACTGCTTAAAAGTGCCTTAATCACTTTGTATCCAACAGCCCTTTTTCTACCCAGCAACAAAATAATCAGCCCTTGCAAGTCTCAAACCCAGTTAACTGCCCAACACAGCCACAGCAATTTACCACCAAGCCATTAGAGCTCTATGTAAGTGTGATGTTTTCTCAAACATATCATGCAGCACAGTCAGTCAACAGTAGGGAGAATGTATTTATATATGTATGTATGTATGTATATATATATATATATATATATATATATATATATATATATATATATATCAAGACATATATAGATATATATGTATATATGTATGGGATCACTACTAAATATCGAAGACGGAATCCCGAGAATCTGAATAATGAAGACCAGAATCTCAAGATTCCGTAATCTCAAAAAAAAAAAAAAAAAAACAGTTTAGAAAGCCTATGCAGGGGGGCAAGCCACCCTGCACCCCACACCCCATGCATCTTCAATATGCCAACTCTGAGATTGCACCACAGTGGAGTGAATGGCAAAATGGTGCCATGCAGAGTGGAATGGAAATTTTGCCATTCACTCCACTGTAGTGCGATTTCAGAGTTGGTATATTTAAGGTGTGGGGTGTGTGGGGAGTGCAGGGGGGCTTGCCCCCCTGCATACACCTGTTTAAATCTTTTTTTGATTTGATATTTCTTTTTTTTTTTTTTTTTACTTTCGAGATTACGGAATCTCAAGAGTCTGGTCTTAGGTTTTCAAATTCTCGGGATTCTGTAATTCAATATTTAGTAGTGATCCTATATATATATATATATATATATATATATATATATATATATATGTCTATGTCTATATATATATATATATATATATATATATATATATATATATATATATATATATATATATATTGCATTCACACTTTGGATACACACTCTGAACCTCTCGCTGCAAAACATCTGACCAAAGGCATTGTTAATGGGGGTGAAGTGAACCAAAATAGAGATCTTTTGTAATTATTGCCATAATCCCTTCCTACACAGCTGAGCTGATCTCTCTTGCAACACAATAGCCAGCACTTGCAAGACTTGAACCCAGGACTCTGCACGACCTAGCCACAATAAATTAACAGTAAGCCATCTCAACTGTAAGATATCAGTATGATTTCTGTAACATGTCATGCAAAACAGTCAGTCTACCATAGGAAATGTATAATGTGGAAGTACTAAACAATCCAATTATACATATACATACACACATATATACATATACATACACACACACACACACACACACACACACACACACACACACACACACACACATATATATATATATATATATAGGTTCATAGGTTCATAGGTTCATACTAGGCTATCTGCCCAAGGGCATTTACAAGCCTAGCCCATAGTTTTGTGGCTTACGCCACCCCTTTAGTATGGGGAAATATACCCATTATTTTGCTGTGCCTCTGTCGAGCAGTGACACTGAGGTAATCCCTGGGGTATATCTGTGATCTCCCATCCATTGGTCAAGATTTCTCTTGAACAAGGCCAGCGAGGTGCTCTGCCTCACATATACCGGGATTTTGTTCCACAGCATAGGGAGTCTTTGGGTGATGAATCTATCCCTCCAGCACGTCCTATTAATAGCCGTGTCGAGGTTTAAGTCTCCCGCCCTTGTGGCTCTGATGGATCTAGATTTTTTGAGGTGAAGCATATTCATCAAATCTGGGTTTGACATGGCCTTGTATGTTAGGCAAAGGTCACCTCTGAGCAACCGGTAAGCCACTGAATAGAGCTGGAGTTCTTTCAGTCGGGCAGCATAGGACAGATTTTTGAGACCCTTTATCCTTTTGGTGAGGAACTTTTGTGGCCTCTCCAGCTGCTGCAAGTGTCGGGTCAGATACATTCCGAATGGGGCATTGTACTCAATCATTGGTCTGATGAGTGATGAGTAGAGGGAGACAATGACCTCCCTTGATCTAGATGAGAATCCCTTCATGATAAGGTGGGCAATGTAGAAGGTCTTCCTAACTACTTTAGCTACATGGGTGTCGAATGACAGACTACTATCAACCTGGGTCCCCAGGTCCCTGATAACTTCTTCTGTGCTCAGTGGATTGCCACCTATTTGGTAGCTAGGGGTAACCTTGTTTTTCCGAAGGGTATGACTATGCATTTTTGGCATTTAACTTTAGGCCATGGCTCTGGCACCAGTTATCCATTTCTGTGAGACCCTTCTGAAGGATATCTGTGTCAGATGTGTTTTCTACTATGGCCCAGTTTGCAGTCATCTGCAAACTTTGTCAGCCATAACCCTCCTGTGTTTGCTTGTACTGGAGAAGTAGATGCCAAACAAGAGTGGGCCTAGGACTGAGCCCTGTGGGACACCACTTGTGACAGGCTTTGAGTCTGACATGGCGCCAGCAACTCTGACCCTGTGGGTTCTGTCACTCAGCCAGTTTGCAACCCATCTTGTGATGTATGGGTTAATATTTAAGCTGATGAGTTTTTCAATGATACCCGAGTGGGGTATTGTATCAAGGCCTTCGCCAGATCGAGGTAGGCTGTATGGACTGCCTTTCCTCATCAATGGCTTTGGTGACTGTTTCGAAAAAGTCAACCAAGTTTAAAAGGCATGATCTGCCTTTAACAAAGCCAAACTGGGTTGGATCCAAAGTCTGCAAATTCCCTATGTCTTTATTTATGAGGTCCATTATGATCCTCTCCATGGCTTTGCAGATAAGGCTTGTCAAGCTAATGGGCGGTAATTTCCAGGGTCGGTGGAGGCACCGCCTTTGTGAAGTGGGACCACAGTTGCAGTCGCCACTCCTGGGTGTATCCAGAGGTAAGGCTCTGATTAAACAGCTGTCCTAGCTGTGGGTTTAATTCCTCATTGAGTTCGTGGAGCACACAGCCGGGACACCATCAGGTCCCATGGATGCTGTGTTTTTGCTTTGGAGAGCAGTTCTCACTTGGGCGTTGGAGATGTTTGGGGCGCTGCAATCATTTGGTATAGATATCTCTCCTTTTGGGAGGGGGGGAGAAGTTTGCACTGAACCTGTCAGCCAGTATGTTGGCAATGTCCGTAGGATCAGTAATCTTCACATCATTTTGAACTAGTTCTGAGCATATCTGGGAGTTTCCTCCCAGGTTTCTAACATAGCTAAAGAAGGCCTTATGATTGTCTTTTGAGTCTTTAGCTATTTTTCTCTCAAAATTTGCTTTGGATGATTTTATGAGAGCTCTTAGTTTTTACTTATAGTGATCAAGGGTGTCTTACCTTTTAAGGATTTTGCTCTATCTTGTAGTAGCTTCCTCCTTTTGTTGTAGAGTTTGTTTATGGCTGGCGTCCACCAGACTGGACGCTTGCCTTTGGTACAGAGAGTCTTTGTTTTGCTTGGGATTGCCTTATCCATGCAGTCCTGCAGGTGCTGGTAGAAGGCATTTGTAAGTGATTCAGCGGCATGTGTACTGTTTTCCGGAGGCTCGGGGGCCGTAAAGCAGAGCAGACTAGTCTTTAGAAGTGTGAAGTCGGCTTCGAAGTTCTTTACTGTGGTCTTTTTATTTCAGGTGGGGTGGGATGAGGACCTCCAGCGAGATTAGTTTGTGATCTGATCTCACCAGTGAGGGGTATACTTCCGGTGTTGAACATTGTGCTCCCATGTTCGTGATGATGAGGTCAAGTATGTTATCTCCTCTTGTGGGTATGGTAACTAGTTGTTCCATGGCATTTGAGTTTATGAATTCCAGGAACTTTTGAGCTAGGGTGTTTGGGCTTGAGTAGTGTTCCCAGTCTATATTAGGGTAGTTGAAGTCACCTAGTATGATGGTGTTTGGTGATACATTTATCCCCTCTAGTGTTTTCAGGAAGGCCATGTGAGGTTCCTGAGTTTGTGAGGGTGGCCTGTAACATGCTACAATTTGCAGAGCAGTCTTGCCTATGGTTAATTGCACCTGGATGGTCTCCGATGCATCGTGCGTTGCAACCAGTCTTGAGATTTGGGAGTCCTTGATGAGTATGGATACACCCCCTCCTTTCTTGGTATTGTCCGGATTTTGGGGCCGGAACGCATGATATGAGGTAAAACCTGATAGTGCTGGGGTGCTCTCAGGAGCCTTAAACCAGGTTTCTGTCACAGCACAGACATCGATGTTCTCCATACTGAGAAGGGCCTCGAGTGCGTGCATTTTGAGATTCAGACTTCTGGCATTGAGCAGCATTACCCTTAGTTTTTTTCCTTTTTTGTGTTCTAGGGTGGTAGGTTTAGAATTTGAGCTTTGCCTAAAAAAGGCACTATGGGGTGGCAAGAGCCTTTGCCAATATCCGAATCCCAGGGTGACAGGTGCAAGCCGTCCCTTGAAGCAGCGTGGCTTGTCCAGCATGTCATCCCAGGCAGACAGACACTGGATCCCCTTTGAATGACACCAGTGTTTAAGCCAATTGTTAAAGCTGATCATCTTATCTCTGTATTGTGGCATCATTCTTGGTGAAGGTAGGATACTGCTCAAGGTCAGGGTCATACCTGCCTGGGCTACATAATCAGAGAGCTCCTCGATGTCTCTTTTCATGTAGTCCAGGAGGTACGTCTCAGGTCGTTTACACCAGCGTGGACAATGACTGAGTCGTATTTGTACCTGCTGTTGAGAGACCTGAGTGCTTGCGTTATGTGGCGGATTCTAGCGCCCGACAGGCAGCTTACTGTGACCTTCTCCTTACTCAGTCTGGTGAGCGGGGCGTCAGTGTGTCTGACTATGGAGTCACCAATGACTAGTGTGTCTGGCATTTTGTTTGGCCTTAAGGGCTGTGACTGTTTGACACTCTGACTGTGAGGTCTATGTGTTTCAGGTGATGTGTTCTGAGGTGGTGGTTGTTTGGGTGTCTGCTTTGGTGGCCTCTGCTGTTTTGGTAGATTTTTGATCAGAGCCTCCGAGTATGTCTTTGTGTGTTTATGTGTATGATTTGAGGTTGTGATGGTACTATGTGAGACTGGGTCTATAGTGTGTGTGGTAACCTTCTCCTCCCGACTGGTCTTGCCAGTCCTATGTTGAGAGAGCTCAGCTTCCAGTTTGGCTGTATAGTTGCATCTCTCGCATGTATTTGTGTTTTGTGGGAGGAGGAGAGGGTTGTCTGTGTACATGAGGCAATTGTAACATTGCCTCAATATTCCCAGGTTCACCAGCTGAGCAGGAGAGGACACTAGCAACTGATCCCTCGACATGCTAGAAGGAATAGACAAAAAACTTTAAAGAAGATTCCGGGGACGTGGATGACCGAGAAATGGGGGTTTGCCTTTTTGGGGTACTATCTATGACAAGAGCACCGTATCAAGGTAATAAGTACTGTAGGAGCAAGTGCTAGGCTTAACAGATAGAGAATAGTCTACTTGGAGTCAAGTAGAGATGATCTTTTTAGTTATAGTATACGATGATTAGATCAGTAGTATAGTTCGCGGAAGGTAGCTTTAAGGGAAAATTTGAAGAGTGGAATTTAGGTGGCCCAAATATATATATATACACACACACACATATATATATATATATATATATATATATATATATATATATATGTGTGTGTGTGTGTGTGTGTGTGTGTGTGTGCATACACATACATACACATATAAATATATAAATACTTATATATATATATATATATATATATATATATATATATATATATATATATATATCTACAGAGAGAGAGAGAGAGAGTATATATAGAGGGTGCACAGCATATCAAACAGCCATTATTCCTACAGTTGCCACATTTTCAAATGGCCAGTGTCTGATTCTTTCCTACAAATGAGAATTATTGCATGAAACATATACCCACACACAATGCAAAGGACAGGACACCACACACAAGTTTGCATACATAGAAATGTTTATTTGTGTACTATTTCAGTTGTTTATGCCATTTCTTACAGCAGTTAGGTGTTTGAAATACATAATAACCTATTTAATGAAATTCTCAAACAAAACATATGATACAGTAATCTGCAAAACATAACATATTTTACTGTCTAGGCTAAAGCCTTCAAGTAGTAAAACAGTAAAAAACACACTTGCCTTGAAGATAAGAATCAATCAGCACTTAATTACAGATGAAGTTCAGCAGCCACCAGTGACACTATGTACTCAACCTTAGGGGGAAAAGGATTAGTTGTCACAATGTAAATGTATATGTTACATAACAATACTTAACTTAAAATGTCACTATCACCCTGACAAACAGAACTGTGTGTAAGACAGTAAGCTCTAGACCACCACTATTCCCATGGTGAAATGTATGAAAATGTACAGTCATATACCTTAATGTTTCTTATTACTGATATCCCACACATGTTGTAACAGTCTAGGTTAAAAACATTTAATACCCTTCCCCCATAAAATGTCTTACAATGTCATATAACAGTGTTCTCCATGCACTGACCTCTGGTCTGTACAGGGTCACATATGGTTTGTTCAGCAGTAGCCCTCATATATATGACCCTACCCCACAATTTGTGTGGGAGTCCACAACATCACTGGAATGATTTCAGGAATGCCAGCACTGAATAATGATAGGACATTACCTAACAACCTCTTACTGCATGACATCTGGACAAAGCCTGGTACATAGGTGGAGGACAGAGGCTGAAACACAGGGCCATATTTGAAATATTACTGTTATACAGAGTGAAAGTTGCTGGTGTTACAGGATTGGTTGCAACATACCCTTACTCAGGAATATGAAGTCAGAAACACAAATGGATGTTGCCATGTACTGATAGCAATCAACGGAGAGAATGGCACTGATATGTCAGAGACAAGACCTGTGTGGTGAACAGATAAAACATAACAGCTAATCCTCTGGCCATGATGTGGATAGGCCCACAGTTGAGAGCTATGCAGACAGACTGCATTCCATGCAAAACTATCATGTACACACAAACCCTGCAAAACTAGCAGTATTCAAAGCATATAACAGCAATACTCACACACTGTTCCTATGTCTGGAACCTTATACAAACATGTAGTTGGCCTGTGTCCAAAAGTCCTGTTGTAAGAGGTATTGTTACCTGTTGTCTGTAACACTGCTGCCCACACACAGGAAGGGTGTCTTTCATACAGGAAAGGTAAAGGGACAATGCCCACATGAAGTAGACATTTATAGTAGTGGGTTGCTATGACATTGGCTATTGGAAGTCCTACGGAGCTGGCTGCATGCAGCTAGGAAGTGGGGAACACCAGTTGGTGCAGAGGCCATCACCAGATCATGAGCATCACCTACAAAAGCCATGCTGCAACCTATTCAAACCAGCTTGATCCCTGTAGTGGAGAGAGATAGATAGATAGATAGATAGATAGATAGATAGATAGATAGATAGATAGAGATAGATAGAGAGAGAGATAAAAAAATAATGCTAAAAAACAAAAATATGAAAAAAAAAACAAACAAACATGGAAGACATCCAACTGGTAACAGAAGAGAGCACAATAATAAAACAGGTATGTGAAACATGTCAGAGTGCAATTGAATGTAGTACTTGGTCTGTAATAATGCGATAGATGATGTTGAAATATGTATATGTGCCATCAAGACTTGCTGTAATGATGCCCTGCTGAACAACTGCTATGGACATAGCATCTGGCCCTGTGGGCAGTGTGCCATACCTGTCAACTATGCAGATCTGCACAGAATGTCAAAATTTAAGCCATCATAGTGTTTGTTATGTTCCTCCAAACATCTATATTAATCTGGCAAATAGTTGATGGTGGAAGTAATGAAGTCATGATAGACACATGAGTTTCAGTCCCCATCATCTTTAGAACAGTCATGGTAATGTGAAATGTATCATGTACAAACTTCATAGGTTTGTAATAGGCATACCTATGATCTGTCCCTATATACCCCCTCCTAATGTTAGGCTGTGTCCACATCTGACGCTTTGTTTCATAGCATGGCAGAACAGTTCAGCTGTGGAGGAAGGAGGTTCAGAGTGTGGATTTGATGTCTGAATGCACTCTCTCTCTCTCTATATATATATATATATATATATATATATATACAGGGTGTATATTAGATCCCCGAATGCTTAAAAAAGTGAACGGTGATTAATTGACCCTATGTAAGCAAAGGCTTACAATTGCAAACTGTCAGAACAGCGATTTTTTTCCTAGGGAAAACAATCACTGTTACAACAAAAAAAAAAAACACTTTAAACATTACATTAAGTGGGGGGGCTTCACCCCCCCATACCCCCTACTTAAATATACCAACTCTAAGACCGCACTACAGTTCCGAAAATGGCAAAGTAACGAAGTGGCCAAGCAAATTTTTTCCCAGGGAAAGAATTTGCTTAAACGACACTTCGATCTTTTGCCATTTCCGTCTTTTGAGTTTGACGAAGACGCATTTGAAAGAATGCATCTTCGGTCTTCTAATAGGGAACCTATAGACATGTATGTCTACATATATACAAACACAAACACATACATATATATATATATATATATTTTTTTTTTTCCCTACTGTTAAATGACTGTGCTGCATGAAATGTTTGAGAAAACACCACACATATTTGCTGCAGCTCAGATGGCTTAGTGGTCAATTGCTGTGGCTATGGTGTACAGGGTCCTGGGTTAGACACTTGCAAGGGCTGATAATTTATTTTCTGGCCAGAACAAGGGCTGTTGGATACAGAGTGATTAAGTCAGTTTTAAGCAGTTGTAAGCTGGTGCAAAATGGACAGTTATGTATGGTGTGAAATTCTGTTTGGGAACAGATTGCCCTTTTTTTGTTAGGGTGAGAGTAGGATGTTAGTGAAGGATAGTAGGTATATTTGGAGAGGTAGGTTGGGTCAGAAGACAGACAAGACAGCATACATGGGTGGTATATGACACATGTGGGGGGTAAACACCTTGGACGGGGAGGGGTTTTTGGAAATTGGAAGCCCATGAGCCTCCAAATGGAAACCGTGGGACTGAGGTCCCCACCCATAGGCAGTCACCACTGCACCTTCAAGGCCCTGAAGGTGGCTGTGCTGGAGGCTGAGCAGGAGGGGCAGGCTGACCCTCTAATTGTGCCATGAGACCCTCAAGCTGGTGTAGCAGACCTCCCAATTCTCTGTGGAGCTCTCTATGCACCAGACCCTTGACCTGACTTCTGGTGACAGGATCCTGTCTGTGCCCTCTCATGGGGAGGGACATACCACATCCCCTGATGTGGTTCCACCTGAAGGTAGTGCAGGACCAGTGGATAAGGAGGTTCCAGGGCATCCCACATGTGCTGTCACCTGGTGCCACAGCCAGATGAGGTGTGAGAGGTGGGTCTGTTGGAAATGGCCTTTCCAAACATGCTATGGTGTTGCAGTTTTAGAACATATGTGGGTTAGTAATAGTCAAAACAATCCAGGATTAGTTATAACAGGATGCATAGATAATCTGATTAACCCAAAACACCAGATTTAAAACAGTTGCATAGCAAACAAAACGCATGCATATATGGAACCACAGTGGCCATTACAACAGCATGCAGGTTACATTGATCGCAACATGCCACCAGTGATAGTGTTTCAACATAGAACATGAATAGAAACACATTTCAATATTTGTTGAACAACAGGATATATGTCCCAACAGTAGGTTTGGTGTAAACATACCCACTGATTTGTGTGTTCAGATTATTGTTGCAGCTATGGTGTGGGGGAGAGATAGATGTCAATTAATAGCTATTATATCCTTGCAGTATGAGTTGCTCTGACCTTTTTTCCTGTATAGGTCTTCCAGGTACCATGTCCCTTGATTGTTTCCCTGCATATACTCCCCAGGAGAATGATATAATAATAAACTTCATTGTACAACATTGCAGAATCCTCTTTGGATGCACGGACCATAATCTGCAGGAGAGGACCGCCCTGTGAAATAAGCTCGCCCACAGGGTAAACAATGTCGGCCTGCATAACCACAGTTATGAGCAGGTGCGACATCGTTGCACTGATCTCATCCACCATGCCTGTCAGTGTACTGCTGCAGTTAGGAGGAACCAGCTAGCCACAGGTGCAGGTCATGCCATCCATCCCCCATTGAAACATGCTGTGGAGCTCCTCACCAGCCTTGGGCACCCACCTGCCAGCCAAGCCAGGAACCTGACGATAGCATTGTGGAGGTGGGTGCTACCCATGCAATGGATGAGCATGCAGGTAAGGCCCCAGGGCCCATTAGTAGACCACTGTTGCTTATCCATCTTCGTCTGTAAAGTATCTTCATGCATATGTCAGATAACAGTCTGTTGCTGCAGTATGGTAATGAACAGATGTGTGGGTTTGTACTGTTGATGTACTGAAATGTTGCTCCCATTCTGTACCAATGCCACAGGTGTGGCTACTGACATTACATCTCACACACAACTATGTAGGTCACTCTGGTATACAACTGGGGCAGCAGCCTGTAGCTGGTGAGTATGGAGTTGTTTTGATCAGGTTTGCTAATATACCGGCCATGTTATGGCCATGGTATTTGCCATGCACACATTTAACACCTACCCATAATGCATGCTGTACATGTTCACTTATTTTAGCTTTTAACTGCACTGCATCACAGTGGACACCATGATTGCATATCTGAAGGGCATGTAAGAGTCCTGCAGTATACCTAACAACTTGTCAATGCAATATGTGTGGACAGAGATGAACATAATGTGGGGACAAATGACCTACAGTAGGGACATCTCTGAAACATTACCCTTATACAGTGACTACAACAGTGTATACACCATTATTACAATAACAACTGTTATAGATCTACACAACAGCATATCACAATAACACATTCCACACATTTTACAACCTGTAATGTGATCCTAACATGAGCAATGAATGTGTTATATGGAATCCTATGTTAGGACAACAAATATGGGGAATACATACCTTAACAAACACTGGAAGCATATGTGTGCACACACTCCAAATAACATATTGTGAAAGCAGCTTTTGAGGTACTGACAGCATTCCCTCTTCTTGAGTACGCACCTTCCATCAAGTACAGGGCCTCAATGTCACACCAAGTAATGGTCTGCTGCCCAAGAAGTATGTCCATGAAATTTGCCTACTAACCTGCAACAGAGGCAGCCATGGCTTGCACACATCTTACAAACTATGGAATGGATCCCATGTCTGAAAGGTAGCACTCAGGAGTGGGAGATGTAGCCTTACCTCACCATTGCATATACCATGGCAAACAGTGCAGACAGTCATGTATTTGACTATGAAGTGTGGGACAACATTAATGTAGAAAATAAACAGATGCCCATCCATACTTGACAACATCCGTGATCTTGCAGGTGCCCACCGTTATTTTGCAGAGGTCCTGCATAGATGGTTGGGTGTGATGGTGGGAATCCTTGACCGTGCAATGTCTATGTTAGAGCATATTGTGGACGTAGGGCGACAGCCACGTTGACATAGGTCAGCAATGCCAACAGATGGAGGTCTACGTGAACGTGCAACAAGTCACAGCCACTCCTGTACTGGCAGTATCAGCACCAGCACTGCAGGGGGTGCTGTCCACACCACAACACAGCAGACCACATGCACATTGTCCTGGCTGGTCCCAACAGGGACCCAGATCTAGAAGACATTTCTCATCATCAAGGGAGAGTACCATATCTGGGATTCTACCTGGAAGTGCCCATGGAACCCCTGGCAGGCACAGTTCTCATGTCCGTGGCCGGACACGGTGAACTGTATACTGTGCCATGTATGGTCTGCAGCTGTCCAACAAAGCCCTGTATAGGGCAGCCACATGGCAGAACTGTGTGCATACATATGCACACACATCACCAGCACAGCTAGGGCACCTCCATACCTGCACACACCACATCTGCACAGCCCAGTTGATAACAAAACCCCCTAACACACACACATGACGACAACCAAATGGCTCAGCCTGGGTCTCTGGCAAACCACAACACTCCCTATGCATATGATGATACCTGTGCCACATCCCTGTCATCCATACCACTGATGCAGGGACATGCTAATATGGTTCTGATGCACCGGGTGAATGTACTAAGTTTTAGCAATGTAATGCTGTGTAACATGTTTTCAGCTGGAAAGTTTAATGCTTACATGTCAGGATGCATGCCATGATGCATTATAGCTGTTATTAACACTGACTGATTGTGGTCTCCATAACGTATTCAGTTTGTGTTGTAGGTGTCTATATGTCAGCAGGATTTTGGTTCTGCTGTTGTTTCCTACAAGGGGTATGGCACTGTGGTGAAAATTAACTGTGTCATATGCTGGGTACAGCTGAACACAAGTAACAGGTTTGTATAATAGTTACTGCATATGCCACATTGCTGATAGGTCTGAGGGGTGCATACAGGTGAGTGCATGGTGGCTGATGTTAGCAGCTCTTCTACAGTGGACAGTTGTCAGTGTAATGGGTGGCACACACCAAATGTTTGTGAATAACACACACAGAGGCTTTGGTGTTGATGCAATACACAGAGAATACTGTACACATGGATGTACATAATTTTGCAGTGAACTCATTTTAGCCTATGTAATTCCACCAGGACATAAAGGGCAAAACATCACATCAGTAAATAATCAGTCTGCTAGTTTAATGTCATTAACAATGGTACTGGTAGGGTATATGTCCTCTTCCCCAATGTAGTGCAATCCTGCAGTTGGTAAACATATGTGTGCTGGTGTGGGTGGTACAGCCCTCAACTTTGGAGGGTATAGGGTGGCGGAGAACCACACATAGTGGAATTAACAACTACTTAACCTGTTAACATAAACTGTACAGTATTACAGCAGACTAAGCGGGGGGATACACACAACAATGAACCCAATGAGGGTGGCTGTACCCACAACATCCACACCTAACTATATATACACCAACTCCAGTATCACTGTACAGCTGTACAGTGGGGAAGAGGGCATTTCCACATCTACTACTAGTTTTGATGGAATGAATTTCCACAAGATGATTCCTTTGAAATGTTAGTGTTTGCCAGTCAGTTCTCAGACAAATGACCTCCTTGGACATGTATTTTCTGCAAACTGAAGGAGATCCCTTCACATACACACACACTTACTTAGCAACACTGAGAGCAGAACCCCTACCTTGGTACTTATTGCTACTAATGTGTTTGGCCTTAATTGCACACACCATGCAGCTTTTAGGATGAGGTGTGTCCCGAGTTTCTTGTTAAGTGAAGAACATCACCAGGCCTTGTACAGTATGGTAATGGGGGATGTACTGGGTGTTAATGAATAATACATAGTATGACGTACTGTCATATACACATTGACAAACACATAACAGTCATAGACACATCTGAGAGACCTGGGTTCATCAGTGCTAACTACCTTGTCAGTGAGTCCATTCGGTTACAGAGAATTTGCACACAACACCTGCATCATTTGGCTGGATAGTGTAATCAGTTACCTGTATGGTTGATGGTGACATTGATCCTCATACAATGGACCTTGGGACATGTACTGAGGGTACCATGGTGTAAAGATAGTATACCCATCACCCACACCCCACATTGGATATTTTACTCACTGAAACCCATGCTAATGCTCTGACATACCCACAATCACACATTGACCAGGACTGCAAAACAGCCCCTTGTCTATCTAACCAGTGCTACTACAGGGATATGCATTTATTGCACATGCCACAGGGATAGTAGGGTGAGGATTTGTCATGGCTTTCTTATGTCAGCAACATCACTATCCCTTATAATGTATGGCAAGGTGTATTGTATTTGGAGAATGTGGCCTCAGAATGCTGTATACTACAAATATACACACTTGCACACATACACACACTTGCCAGGACTCAGAGGGTAACCCATGCCTATCTACCCATTTGAAATACAGTGTATTGCTGGTACAGCAAACTCCAGGTAGCCCATAGGGTGAAGAGTGCAACAACGTATATTTAATGTCCATTACAGCAGCAGCCATTTCTAACTACGGCAATGGGGGTGTAGTGGGTGAGAAGCCCCTCAGCGTATTATCAACTACAAGTTTGCAAACACACAGACACTGTTATTCTCAGTAATGCACACTGACACATTTGTCAGTAGTGGGGTCCATAGGTTCAGGTGTTTTTAGGTGCGTACCAGGCTAATGTCCATGGAGAGATGAGAAGAGTAGGGGATGTGGGCACACTGATTTCATGCCACCTGACATTTGTCAGCAGGCCATCTATCAACTGATGCTACTTGAGTGATCCCCAGGGTGACATTTAAATGCAACATGCAATCATCTGGTTTTGTCTTGCAGAAGGCCAGTGAGATGCTTCAATTGATATGTATGCAACATATATTACATAACATGGCCAGTGACTGGGTTGGAGACCTATACCCAAGCATGCTCCATTGACTGTGGTAGTCTAGTTGAGGTATTCATGGCATGTGGTGTATACAGGGTGGCATTTCCTAGCTGTGGCATTCATAACACAGCTGGGCAGACATGTCAGTGTCAGTCAAGCATAGATTGCCTGTAAGCAGCAAATATGGATACCTGACATCTGTGCATCTGTACAAAGGACAGAAAGAAATCAGCTAGCCAACAGGTTATGCATTAGGATGAATATTTTGACAGATACACGTCTGACACTGATAGGTATGCCATTACTACATGACAGCAGCCCTCAATGACATGCCCTATACACATAGTAGTCTACAGTTAATATCCACATATCAGATCAATATCCAGTAGCAAATGCTTAATAACACACAGCTCACACACTGAGAACATGATAGTCAGTACTTAGAGTCCAGCTTGGCATGCAGGGGTGTTTGGTTTCAGTACTACAATCTGCAATCTACTCTTACTTGGGAAAGCAGTGTTAATAGTAGTAATGTAATGATACAATAAATGCAAGTGTGACTGCATATAACCTAGGATACTACCCATGTACGAAACACATACAAAGATAAAAGATTGTTGTACTAGCCATATATACTCAGGTGTCCCATACAGTATACTCACACCCCTTGCTACTGTAATAACAGCACACAGAATATTATGTACATGGAATTAAATACAATCATTAAAGATGTCATTACCCTGCTATTTCATCAGACTGGAATGTGATCACTGGTTAGCACGGCTGAGCTATGCTTATCAGGTTTAAGCATTGCTTAAATATAAATGCTAAGCACATTTGCGCACTGGTAAGCGAAGTCTACATGGTGTAAGCACCTTTTCATTTAACCGTACATTAACACTGATTACCATCGCACAAACCCACACAAACCTTCTTAAAGCTGCTCAAAACTGCCTTACCCACTCTGTATCCAACAGTCCTTGTTCTGCCTAGCAACAAAATAAATCGCCCTTGCAGGTCTTGATCCCAGGACATTGTACACTATGGTCACAGCAGTTAACCACTAAGCCATTAAAGCTGTGACAATGGCTGTTGTTTATTCAAATATATCTTTCAGTATACATACTGAATAGTAGTGAACAACTGCTTTGACTTCTACAATTGTTCAGTACTTGTTAGTGAAAATAGTGTTGAATCAGTATGTTGTTATATCTAAATATACACATATCAGTTAAATATCGTGGGATACATTTGGGAAGGTATATACAACACTCACGTTTGCACATAACAAGGATATGGATATATATATATATATATATATATATATATATATATATATATATACGGGTCTACTGAAAAACACAGAAAATCCACTTGTTAGAAAACGAACGGTGTATTTTCGGTTTTGCAAAAGTGCACTTAAAGTGAAAGTGCACTTCCACGAAGAACAGTTCAACGAACCATTAAGGAACACGGGTGCTGAAGCACACTATAGTGGGGAAAGGGAATTTATGTGTTTTCCCACTGTAATGCGATCTCCGAGTTGGTATATTTAAGTAGTGGGGTGTGGGGGCACAGCCCCCCACATGGGGGGTGCAGGAGGGCTTGCCCCCCTGCATAAACAATGCTTTATTGTTTTTTATCAGTTTGTTGAACCAATGTTCTCGGAAGTGCAGTTTCACAAGTGCACTTTCGTGGAGGTGTGGGTCTACTGTTTATTTTCGAAGACGTGAGTTTTCGAACATATACAGTAGACCCATATATACATATGGAGATATATGTATACATGTAAATACACACATATATTAATATATATATATATATATATATATATATGTGTGTATTGTTGTGTGTGTGTGTGTGTGTGTGTGTGTGTATATATATATATATACATATATATATATATATATATATATATATATATATATATATATATATATTTATATATATATATGTGTGTGTGTGTGTGTGTGTGTGTGTATATATATATATATATATATATATATATATATATATATATATATATGTATATATATATATATATATATGTGTGTGTGTATACATGTGTAAATATATATATATATATATATATATATATATATATATATATATATATATATATGTATATAGACAAAAACACCAAACAGTAGCCGTACTTAATGTAAACAATGAAAATAAAAAGACGGCAAGGATCACCCAAAGATAACAAAAAAGCTTTAATGACAAAGCACTAAACAGTAAGCACTTTCATCACATATAGTGACTTCTTCAGACTGAATAATGACTAAAACCACTGCTTTTTTAAAGCACATACTATCAGACTTCTAATTGAATGATTAAATAATTAAATAATCATGCATCCTTTAAGTGATGCTTCAAGCCCTTTCTTTTTAAATAGGCTATAAGCTCATTTCTGTTGTTTAAGCCGGGTGGAAAACAAGCATTTAGTCTCACTTGCCACATATACTCTCTCCAGCTTAATTCACTTTCTGCATCAAACCTTCTGTCATGATTACAAATTTCTTCAAGAACTATAAATTTAAACTTAATGCTGCTTTTACTGTTGGCATAATGCTTCGCTAAAGCATTCTTTAAATCCCCTATCTCAACAGCATGCTTGTGTTCATATACACGTTTATACAGTTCTCTGACAGTACGCCCAACATAAAAAGAAGGGCATGATTGACTTAAAATTAAATAAACAACATACTTGCTTTTACAACTAAAAGATTTCTTAAAACTATATCTAAAGCCATTGATAATGACTTCACATACATACGTTAACAAATAATCACATAACTTACAGTTAAAACACTTGAACATACCTAGCCTTTTAGTGTCTACACTAATAGATTTGTCCATCTTACTTTGAAACAAACTCTTAAAACTTTTGCCTTTTTTATACATAAACTGAGGTCTATCACCTAATCTATCCTTAAATTCAATTGAACTTTGTAATATTTTCCAATTGTTAGTTATTAACTTCTTGATATTGTGACTATCAACTGAGTTACTAATTTGTATACGGACACTAAAATCTTTCTTACTTTTAACAGTTTCATTGGATGTAGCTTCATTATATCTTATGCAATTAACTTCTCTCAAAGCATTTGTAGTTACATCAGAGGGATAACCTCTAAACCTAAATTTTTCACAAACAACTCTACTCTCTTTATCAAAATCACTATCACAGCATCCCACTACTTTTTCAGAAATACACAACACTTATGGTGGCCAGGCAACAGTACATCTGACAAATATCTGGACATAACATCACACTAGGTAAATACACTGAGCTGCTAGGCATGTCACAAAGCACTGAGCAAACTACAGACAGACTGCCTCAACACTGACACAAGTTTCCTATGGGGGAATGCACATCGACTTGCAAATATAGCAGGCACTACTGGCATGTAACAACATGTAACAGCATGGAGAAACAGACACCAGTGTGAAAATGCATACCCACAACCAATCTGAACACAGTCACAGTCACATTATGGGAAGCCTAATTAATAGTACAGTATATGGACTGTGTGAACAAAACCATCTTTATATGTACCACTCACACGCTAACCCTACATATACTGGCCCAATACACAGTGTAGTCTGATGCCTGACTGTGGTATGGGACGTGTGTCAGTTTGGCCCTACAAACATATACTCTGATAGGGTACCATAAACTGGAGCAGCATGTAATGTCAGATAGAAAAGGACCAAGAACAATGACATCTACCACAGACTGTACACAGGCCAAGTAACATATTCACAATACACACTCTGTCAACAACCACCATAAGTACACAGACCTCACTACTGTACAGACTACAACAGAATGTGCAGGTTTTGTCCTCAAATATAAGGCCTACTATATGTAACATGTCTAGCAGTCTGATATCTCATTAGCTTGTTATCAGGTATGATGTCAGTAAATAATGATATACTGTACATACGCACCTCTTACTGCATGATATATGGACAAAGGGTGACAGACTTGAGGGACAGCGGCACAAACACAGAGCCAATATTGACATATTGCTGTGATAAACTGAGGCAATTCCTGGTGTAGCAGGGTCTGTTGCGACATATCTCTTCTGAGAGATATGAAGTCAGTAACTCACATGAATGTCACCATGTACTGACTGCAGTCATCAGAGTATGCTACTGCATTTCTAAAGATAAGAAATGTGTGAGTAACACCACATGTAAGACTCCAAACTCTGGCCAGTCTGCAGATAGCCCTACAGGTGAGAGTTTCCTCAACCACATAACACTGTCATGCCAGACTGTAAATCATGTAGAACAGCCATATCCACATAAACCCCATTAAACCAGCATTACTTCAAATGTAGAACAGTAATACTTACATTCTGTTCCCATGTCTGGAACATCCCCCTCCTGTTTGTTGGCCTGTCTCCACAGTGTATGTTTTAAGAGGTATTTCCAACTACTCTCTGTGATGCTGTTTGTCAAACACCCACATGAAGTCCTGCTTACAGTGAAGGAAAAGAAAGGGCCATCACCCACAAGAAGTGTTTAGTTATAGGAGTGTGTTTCCATACAATTGGCTATAGGAATGATAGCATAGCTGTTCCACATGCAATAAGCAAGTGGGGTCTGAAATTCATGCACAGGCTATCAGCTGATCATGAGCATTACTTACAAAACTCAAGCTGCTGCCTATGCAAAACAGATGTACTTTTCCACATCCATCAGAGAAGGAGAGAGAAAGGGAGAGACAGAGACAAAGTAAGAAAGGGAGTAAGAGATTAAAAGCCAAGTTTGTTTGTGCATGATCCGTGGGTGGAGAGTGGTATCTGGGTATTATAACGGTTGCCTATATTGTTTACTAATTCATACTGTCACATAGTAATTGCACATGGCTGTACACATTTATGGCTGAGGATTGTCTACAACAACCTCTACAGCGTTTGAAAACTGTTGGCCTTGTAATGTGGATATTGAGACATATAGGTCATCAATATAATGATGTAGCAAAACCCGAACTACAATGGATCCTGTCATTACACAATCCCCCAACACCCACACAGGATACTGATGACACACACTCAAACAAACACTTACCAGTACTGAGTTTCAAACCCCTGCCTGACTATGTACCGTTATTACAGTGTTACACAGTTATTGCACACACCAGAGAGCTTAGATGTTGGAGAGCTATTGAAAGATATCATCAGCAACAGTGCTAAAGGAGGGGGTAAGGGAAGTGTAGTAAGTGTGAATGTCCACAAAATCAGGTGTTAACAAAGACACACACTCTCTTTGGTAAACACACACATTATCACAGTTGGCAGGATTAGGATTAGAACTCCTACCTAACTAGGTTGCTACACTACAGTATGATGCAGTTATTATAAGCACCACAGAGCTTATATGGCAGAAACATGGCCAAAGGGTTATTTCAAGGTGAATGACATCAGCAGGTGTGCTAAAGTGGGGCAGTGGGAGGTGTAGTGAGTGTGAATGGCTTCAAAATCATTAATCTCCACACACACACACACACACACACACACACACACACACACACACACACACACACACACACACACACACACACACACACACACTTGCCAGTACTGAGATGCATAGGTTCATTGCTTCACAGGTATGTGGTAGGTGAATGGGCCTGAAGGCTGCTCAAGGCTAGGTAAAGGGAATACCTTGGCATCAGGCCATGTGACAATAGTCTTCAGTGTGGCTTAGGGGTGTAGTCCCTGGAGTGGTTCCCCACAGGTGGGTATTGTATTCCCCATCCACTCATCTGGGTTACTACTGTGGGTGGCCAGTGATGTGCACTGCTTCCCATGTATGTGATCTATATTCCATAACATGTACAGTGTCTGGGTTGTGCACATTTCCAACACACATGTTCTTTGACATGTGAAAGTGCACTTGAGGTCTCTGGGACATGTTGTGTGGACAGATTGTTATCTTCTGATGTAGCATTCCTGACCTCATTTTGTGAGACCTGGCTATGGAACTGAGGTCATGTTTGCACCTACATTGACAGCACGATACAAGTATTCAGTGGAGTTAGTGGTGTCTGTCCATACAGGGCATGTGTATATGGCATGGTATTCCCTTTTTG
This sequence comes from Protopterus annectens, assembly GCF_019279795.1. NCBI lineage: Eukaryota > Metazoa > Chordata > Ceratodontiformes > Protopteridae > Protopterus > Protopterus annectens. Next base: position 1,699,313,949 of record NC_056725.1, on the reverse strand, counting down.
GGTTACATTTGCAGACTCTACAGTTATTGCAGGTGTCCAGTGGGGAACATAGCAAAGGGGCCACTGTAAGCCTTTATTTGCCTAACTCTTACCAGTTCAAGTATATATTTGCTGTTGAAATAATCACCATAACTGGAAACGGACTATCACAAAAACCAATAATAATTCCAAATGGCTTGTGTTCAAAATGAACTCCTCATTGCAGCGACTTATTCCTCATAAGTTTAATGCAGCACACCTTTCCATTTAAAAGTCACTGGTTTATTGACAAAATGCTCAAAATTGACTAAGTAACCTCTTCACTAGTATTTCCGAGGTTAGCACAGACAACCGCTACTTGCTTACAACATAAAAAATAAAAAATAATGATAAACACACAATAAATGAAATAACGACGGACTAGTTGGAAACGGTTAAGCGCTTTCACCTTTCAGTGCTTTTAATGATAGTATATCACTTAAGGCTATACTTGAGGCAAATATGTAGAATATAATATACATTTTTCAAAAACAAACAGTATACATTTTAACAGTGAGTTAATTATTTTGAGGTTCATGACCACATATTACAAGGGTTTAACATAACAATCATGTAGCAAATAAGTAACAACAAGACGCATTTTACATACATTTTTTATTCTGTTGATTTATTATTTTGTGAATATAACATGGTGAATAATTAACCAGTAGATTGACAGTACACTTGCCAATCACAACATACTACAATTTTGATTAATAATCATTTGCATTCACAGTCGTATATAATTAATTTCATCACATTGTATAGTTTAGCATTATATATATTACATTTTATAAATATATTTTTGAAAATTATATTATACCAAAATTCTTTATTGTTTTTTGATTTGTAATAAATAAATTTCTTGGTTCAATAGTAGAAAATGATGGGTGGGCTAGCAGGAAGACATTCGTACTATCAGCGGTTTGATGATTTTCATTACTGATTTTTATCATCGCTTTTTAAAGCAAAGCAGGTGTACTAATTTTAAGTACTGTACGATGTATATCCAAGTTTCTGTGAAAAGTAAAGTGAAGATTGTTCATAGTTACAAGAGTGTTAGACATCTGACTAGGTTTTATTGTTTACAGTGTGAATAGTTAGTATTTTTAAGTACTGTTTCTTTAAAAAAAGTTGAATGAGAATTTTAGTTTGGCGCCAAAAAAGTTTTAATAGGCGGGCAGTTTGAAATGAAGGCATTCTGATGAAGCCCATGAACTATGGATGAAAGCGCTTAACCGTTTCCAACTAGTCCGTCGTTATTTCATTTATTGTGAGTTTATCATTATTTTTTATTTTTTATGTTGTAAGCAAGTAGCGGTTGTCTGTGTTAACCTCGGACATGCTATTGAAGGGATTACTCAGTCACTTTTGAGCATTTTGTCAATAAACCAGTGACTTTTAAATGGAAAGGTGTGCTGCATTAAACTTATGAGGAATAAGTCGCTGCAATGAGGAGTTCATTTTGAACACAAGCCATTTGGCATTATTATTGGTTTTTGTGATAGTCCGTTTCCAGTTATGGTGATTATTTCAACAGCAAATATATACTCGAACTGGTAAGAGTTTGGCTTTTTATGCAAGTGGTGTTTACGGTTTGATTGGTGTTTGATCACTTATCGGCATTCCCTGGTATCAAATATATCCAGTTTTACTGTGAGACTATTACTAGACTGTGTTATATTGTTAGTTGGGACCCCATGATATAACATGCATTTGCAGTATGGGTGAGGCACAGGCCTTTGACAAAGGACTGTAGGACATTTAGTAGTGATGCAGGCTAGTGCATTCTGTCACTCCTACATTCGCAGGCTGCGAGCCACTAGATTCCCCTGGGGTGACAGGGTTAGTATGTGAGGTGTTAATGGCAATAGTTCTTGTCCATATTAATCCATTGGTCTGGATGCTGGCAGGGTGCTGCTTACAGCTAGGGACACACCTTCATGGGACACCACTTCAGCATGCTGTATTTTGTGGGTATTCCCATACAGAAGTGGGGGTCATACTGTACTCATTCCCAACAGCAGGGATATTACCTGTGATAAACCTGTGGCTGATGGTGGGGTGAGCTGAGTGCATGAGTGATATGGAAGCTTCTTGCAGCTGAGTCATAGATATACCTGGACATTCCCCTTATGCTGCCTTGTGCGGGGACATAGGCAGTCGCTCATTACTTCATAACTGTGCCTTTGGTGGTCTGCCAGTGATTGGCCAGACTGCATCAGTATTCCATACTACACAGACAAGTGGGCCCACATTCATGGCATATCCATCTTTCAGATGGTGACAGATATTGACATCTGAACAGTGAGTATGGATGACTGCTGAATTGGGTCTTACTGGGATGCATTGTGGTTGGCACTGCAGTTGTCAGAACATGGCCATGTCATCAACAGTACTGGCCATAGGCCACTGAGACACAACCCTCCATGCCTACATGTTGACCACTTCCACACAATATAGAAGACACAACAACCTAACACACAGACCCCTGCATATTGTACACATGCAACAATCTATCCTGTAAATTGGGCCAACTCAAGTAATCTGTGCTCCACTGTTATTAAACCCATACTTACATGTTACTGCATTAATACATAGGATGTGCTGGCCTTGGTAATGGTGGGGGGCTGTGTGGCCCTGCCCCGTGTTGTTCCTGCTGCAGCTGCTTCCACAGGATCATATCGTGTAGCATGGCACATACAATGAAAATTTGTGTACACATAGCTGGAGAGTACTGCAAGGATCCACCACATATGTCCAGGCACCGGAACCACGACTTGAGCATCCCAAACACATACTCTATTATGATTCTGGTTTGCGTGTGTGCCTCATTATGGAGTTCTTGTTTGGGTGTGTGTGCATTTCTGATGGGTGTCATCAGCCACGGCTCCAGTGTGTAACCAGCATCCCCCTTTAGGTGACCATATGGGATGTCCCCACTGGCAAATCTCTGATACAGCTGTGTCATATGCCAGATGTGGGAGTCCTGATAGATTTTAGGGCTGCCAGCACACACATTCAAGATAATGCCCTGGGCATCGTACATGATTTGGCAGTTGATGGAGGGGAGGCCCTTGCAGTTTATGTAGACCCTACCCCGCTCACTGGGTGGTGCTTTGATGTGTATGTGCATGCAGTTTATTGCACCACTACCTCAGGGTATTCTGCTATTTGGTGGAAGAGATGCATATTGCTGGTCAATACCTCACAGGTGTTGAGGAAATATATGTGCTCACTGGCATGTGCTGATATGGCATCCAGAAACTGGTGGAGTACCCTGGATGCAGATGCCTGTGAGATCCCCATGATATCCCCAGTTGACCTTTGGAAGGTACCTGTGGCTAGTATTCTTAACCTTACACATACCTTGGTATCCACTGGGATGGGTTCCCCTCTGTTGGTTCTGTGTGTGAGGTGTGGCTGGCACAGCTCAACAATTTTCTGTAGGATGTCCCTGTCCACCCTATAGTGCTCCACTATCTCCAGCTAATGTATCCCTTGGTTTGTTACCCTGGGTCTGTACACTCTTCTCCTTCTCCTCACTGTGGGTTGGTCGTCAACATTCTCATCCTCACCACCCTCAGCCTCTTCCACATATTGATGTATGAAAGCGACAACAGCCCCTATTATTTTGTTAGTTTTGTCAGGTAAAATTTCCCCATCTGTGTACACATCCGGGAGCTCATTCCTGGATTGCTCGTTGGCCATATTGTGTGCAGCAGCTCTTGCACTATTCCTGCACACTGTGCAGAGTTTGCTGAATCCCGGGTGTAGAGTTTGTGAGCAAAATCAGAGTGAAAGGTGTTTGCATAGTTTATAGTAGTGTGCTGGGCTGGCCTGCTGCCTGAGTAATTGGCTGATTCTGATACATTTCACCTGCCAGCTATGCTAGTTCTCCTTGATTGCCTTTCTACTGCTGCTTTCCCTTCCCATTGCCTTCCTGTTTAAGCCCCGAGACATGGCATGCATACCAGTGCTCAGATATGAACAGAGCTGCTATTTCCTGTGGTTTTTTTTTTTTTTGTTTAAAACCTGGTGCGTGGCATGCACACCCATTTAGGCAATGTAAACACTGCTAGACAGCCTCAGAAACACACCCCTTCCTTAGCTGTGCTTAGCTAAGGGCAAACATGGGCCACAGAACTCCAATAAGCTTACAGCATGCATGACCCTTCCCCTTATGAGGTCATCTACCTCTTATGCTTATACGATGGTGTTGCTGCACCTACACGGTTGGGTGCAAGCTAAAAGTGAGGGGAAATCAGTGATTCAGTATCATTCCCGTCATTTGCATAAAACTGACTGCTAATGCATGGTTACAAAACTGACACTCAGCCTTCCCCTTAGGAACCACTATTCCATGGTATTGTTGTTTTATGCGTGCCATTGACTATTATGGCAGAATGGTGATTTAGGTTTAAAAGCTTGTTTCCAACTTTTTTCCTTATTTTCGGGCCAATCCTGTTTGCACATCGCTGCCCTATGCTTAAACAGCTGAAATCATCCAAAAAAATAAAAGTTACTTTTTATAATTTTGAAAGTATTTCCCATGCCAATGGCCATATATTTGGCCATTGGCATGCCTGCTACATTGACTACATGCTTTCTTTCTAGCTGCCATGCCTCCGTTTTGTAATTTGCAGAAATGTATTCAGTTAGTAACCAAATACATTTCTGCAAGTTGCACTATTCCTGCACAGATGCATGCCTGCTTCCTAAATCGCTAATTCACCTCATGTGCATGGTTTTCACCAGTAAATGGGGTTATTAGCATACAGGAGCTGTGTCCATGCAGGAATAGGGTAAGAGCACTCATGCACGTCCCAGGAGCTCGTTCCTGGATTGCTCGTTGGCCATATTGCATGCAGCAGCTCTTGCACTATTCCTGCACACCGTGCAGAGTTGCTGAATCCCAGGGAATGTGTTTTCAGTGGCTAACAACCTGTTGACTTATGCTGGAGACCAGAAATAATTAAAAAAAAATGTTCTCTTTAATGAAGCCCTAAAACACTTCATTTCTAAATCAAATGCATACCTCTCAACCTCTTAGATCAAAAAAATCTGGACAAAACCATAAATAATGGGGCGGACAAAGGCCCAAAAATAGGGACAATTTTTAAATATTGCTCTTACAAACTTAGAAAGTTGATAGAATAATAAGGTTTGCATTAGCATGGATTTTATGAAGGGTATGAAGTCTCAGACTCAAATGTCTGTCATTATTTTCTGACTTCAGTCTTTAATGATTTGTAGAAAACCAAAATTTCATGAAAAACAGACCAAAGGTATGATGCAAAAATCTGGACAATCTGTGAAAATCTATACAGTTGAAAGGAAATGAAGTATATCAGTACCAAGAACATAAGTCAGAAACTCCAACATGCCTAATTATTTCTGTCCTAAATAAAAATAATTGTCAATTAGCCCCTTTAGCTATGAAATATCTTTAGATATGTCTAATGAAATTTATGAAATCTGGGAATCTTATTGTCAGTGCAAACTGACTGGTAAAAAGGAATTTTGAATGTTGTATTTCAGTATGTCTTAGATTCCATGCTAATGTTATTCCACTTAGTCTAAACTACAGAAGGAAACCTGTAAAAACAGTTATCAGGGACATAGCATGCTATTACAAATGACCATATTTATAGCAGAAGAGAACAGAAGATAAGAGTTACTGAATGTCCACTGTTGGTCATTTTTTTCAAATAAGTCAATTTACCTTCTTTTAGAAACAGGTCATCCACCCAGGTCAGAGAAGGTGCGTTACAATCCATAAGAAAAAAGTAACATATTTCTGAGTACAACTTTTAGCTACAGTCTGAGATTTTGCACTATGTTTCCTTTTTCACAAGAATGAGGGAAACAGAGAAATGTCTTTGCCATTCAAAAAGCATATATTGCACTATTATATTACATATCTATAATGTTAAATATGCAAATTATTAAATGGAAACAGGGAAAACTTATATCTCCAATGATTAAAAAGTGTAAGGTAGACTTGAAAATATATGTCATTTCATTACACAACGAATTATGCATGAAATAAAACAGAAGTACTTAAAATTCATATTATTTAATCTATAAATTGTATATTAAATGTTTATTTACTTTATTTTTGTAGAACCTTGCCCTCTTTGTCTTTCAATTATCAGCTCCTCCTAGCCAGTTTGACCACTTGTTCCCCATCAGTAATGAGAAAGTCAGCCATCAAGGGCAATCATCTAGATAGCTATTAGAGGCAGTTTGCATTTTAATTTTATTCTCCACATTCCTAATTTGTGTGTACTTGACTAGGTACCAGGGAGAAAAGGGTAAAGGGTCATCTGCAGAGGACATCACCTCACTTCTGCAAGGAATATTTCCCTCATGTAACCCTTACTCTCTTCTCACAGCATGAGTGATGGTCCATCCAGTCTACATCAGAGAGACTGCACCATCCACTGTGCCCTCAGATGCACATGAAACCCTACTAACCCCCAGGAGTGGAAAGAAGGACAAGCCCCTTCACTCTTCCCCCATCTCAGCCTTGCTTCCCCTGTGGTGGGCTGGGGTCACCAAATGAGAACCAGTTGTCTGTGTCACAGTTAAGGACACATCTGTTTGTAAGCAGCAGATATTACATAGTTAACCCTATAACACTCAAGTGTTACAAAATGTCTAAAACAATATTAGCTGCTTCATTACTGCAGGACACCCAAGAAAACATAATTATTTTTCAATCAGTGCTGTAGCTGCTCTCTCATTAGCAACCACTACTCCCTAGCTGTCATCACTCCCTAGCTTTAGATGTGCACTCATGGAGCAATACCTCAGAGATGATTCCACTTACAAATGTCTTATGACCCCCATGACAGGCACATCAGTGCAAGCCACACTCCTCAGATGTCCATCTTTATCTGTGTAGAGCAGAGTACCTCACTCTGAGAGCTATCTACCTCACTTCATCCAATGTACTCACAAACCTCTCTCTTCTATTATCAACAGGCTCCTCAACCCTATCAGTAGACATGTCTTCTCTGCTATAGTTCCCATTGTCTGTTCCTCCCTCGTGCATCTCCCCCACCATGTCCTTACCTCCACTGTCTCCCAATTCAGGACTTAGAGCATACATAGCTGACATCACATCCAGCAAATGGTATCACTATTGTGGTATAGACTTTTACAGCAGTGTTAGTAGCACAACAAGTAGCATGCTTGTGGCTTTTTGTAGAAGACTGTGGTTTCTATACCCATCACATGTAAATGGATTGCTGATACTGTGTTGTATTTTAAGGGGGTGGGGGTAATCTTTCCTGAGTATGTCCTCCTTTGGATGAGATGCCTAGTAACTATAAACCTGTTATCAGTTTACATCCATTCCCTGGCCTATTGCAATATTACCATCTTACCATTTTTATAATGTAACACAGACAATTTATTCTTCAAGGGCAGCAGACACTGAATTTATAAATGAAACACTGAAATATAAAGTTTTTAAAATTTAAATGTTGCTTTATTTATATTAATTATTATATAATAACAGTCTAAAACTATATACCCCTGGCTGCATGTAGAAATGGTCTTTATAATGAGTCTGAAACATCAGCTGTTTTACAAGAATGATTACATGTCTCATTTCTAATGGATTGTACTATCGAATGGTATGGCTACTTGGACAACTATGTACTTTTAAAAATGTATGCGTTCTAGGATAAAAATTAATAATTGTAATTTTTTTATGTATTCCGGCAAATCTGGACTATATATCTATATGTTCTTGTATAAAAAATCTATAATTGTAAAGTCTTCTGTATCTATGTACAGGTGGAGCTTTTCTCCCCGGGCCTCCTCTGAAAATGGACTTGTATCCAGTTGGACTTTCCTGGTTAACAAATGTAAAATAATTAAAAATAATAAAATAAAAATGCAATCCAGAATAAAGGAGTCCACCAAAATATTTCCTTTATAAAAGGGGTCCTCCAGCTTGCACCAGCTATTAAATCAGCCAGACCCACCCAACAAGCCCAAAACCTGTCCAAATCAAGGGGCACTCTGACTTTTGCAGATATCACTGACTATTCACCTCCACTCTTGCCCTGCAAGATACATTGCCTCTTGCTTGCATTTCCAGTGATCAGTAAGACAGCAAGGTAATGCTTGCATAATTTCCTACTGAGGGGTCCAGTGTTGCTAACAGCTGTGTAAACTTGAAAACTGACAAGCTGGCACCCATCACTTTGCAGTATATAGGCATGGCAAGTGAAGATAAAGCTGCTATTCCACAGCCATGCCTACAGAAGGATGACCTTCAGGAGCCCGGAAATAGTTGTCTGCTACCCTTCCCAGCTATGAACAAGCATATAGAACATGGCCTTCAATTCTCATGCCCTCACCCATGTTGAAGGCCTAAGGTTGTGCTTTCACACCTTGACCCTCAACCTCTCATGATCATCATCCATCTCCTTCATAATTAATTAATAATTAAGCATAGGTTTATATCTTGTTCAAAATCCTGCTTATGCTTTTGGAAATATATTTTTTGAACTCATCAGACTGGTGATTGCACTAGATGAAAAATCAGCAGGACACAATAAATTCACACTCATTTGAGGTGATATAAAAAAAAGGTAATAAACACAATACAGAGTGCACATTTTGTTCAGTATTTAAAAACAAAATCTCCATATGTATATTTTTTATAATGATTAGTTACAACTATATTAAACGTTTGTATTATTTGTCTATTGCAAAGGAAACTATAAGTCTTTATAAGTACTGCAAATGTAAAGCTGATTTTTAATCCAGTGTTTTATATTTTGCTTGCTTTTAAACTGCTTTGCAGAACTGAGTCTGACTTTTACTCATTAAGTTCTTGTAAAACAACATTTGTGATGCTTGGGCAGACAGCACCTTGTTGTTATGGTTCATTTATGCTTTCTCTGTTTGTGGTCTGTTTACAGCTCACTTTTTCTTTCCAGAACTCCTTTCTTGCTGAGTATGTGTTTGAAAGTTCTGTATAATATCTGTATGGTACATTTCCTTTCATTTATTTTTTTATGTTTTTGCCTTAATATTCTGCAGTTGAATTCTTCTAGCTCTTCATGATTAAATATTTTTGGAAATTACCTACAAAGGGCTGGCAGAGTGTTCACTTGGCCTACAAATACCTTTTTTTCACACTATAGTTACTCAGTTTCTTTCTATAGCCTTGCTATTTCAAAACTTACTTTCCTGGAACTTGCCCTTCATCTTCCCAAAAACTATGACAAAGTGGACACCCTTTGAACTACTGATTTAATTCACTCTTTTCCAATTACTTTAAACATGACACTCTGACTCACATAGTCATCACAATTTTTGACCTGGCTATGATTCTGCATTTTCTTCATGTCTGAATACATTTTTATTTCAGTGTGTGTTAACTCTCTGCAGCTTTGTCTTTTCTTCCAAAAGTTGAGATCATAAAAAAAAGACCATTACTGTCTCACTGTCTCTCTCTCTCTCTCTTTCCCTTATTTTCTCTCTGTTTCTCTTTCTCTCTCTCTCTCTATATATATATATATATATATATATCTGTTACACAGACAAACGCGCACACACACACACACACACACGCACACACACGCACGCACACACACACACACACACACACACACACACACACACACACACACACACACACACACACACACACACACACACACACACACACACACACACACACACACACACACACACACACACACACTCACTCCATCAACTTGTTTTCCTGTTCACTTATTGTTATCCCGCTTTTTTATTTGCTTTTTCCAGATTAACTTTTGATATATATTATGAGGTTGAGGTAACACTTGAAAATGTAATGCCAAGTATGATAGGAATAAAATACTTCTGAGCCAAAATCAAATGGAAGCAAAGGAAAATGACTTGTGAGATTGTTTTTTCCTGAGCTTCTACAAAGTGAAATAACTGATTTGTTAAACTTTAAAACTCTTTAGAGTGGACAAACAGCAGGATGCACTCAAGGTAGATAATAAGTTGCAGCAAGGGATACCGCAGCTTTGACTTGAGTATTTGTGAAATCTCTGACAAACAGCAGAAAGTAGAAAGAACAGGCTTACAGCTAATTGTAGATATTCTCACTAATAAGAAATCAAAGCTTATAGTATTATCATAGACAATGCAAGTTTTTGTGGAGGTTAATGCAGAAAAAGGGGAATACAATTTTGTTCATATGGCTCTCAATTGCCTAAGACAAAGATATTCAGAGACAGAGACGGGACTAATGGTTTGTGTCAGCAATGGGTAACAACAGAAATTTTGACAGAAGACTGAGAGGAAAATGTTAAATTGTGGAGGCTGTCAGACTTTAAAAAATGATCAATGGGGAAGAGAAAGTACAGTTCTGCAAGTTAACTTACTGTAACAATAGATGTTCAAATGATCACTGCTGCAGTAGCCTTTGCTATATGAGCTGTATCCTGCAAAAGATATAGCAGCCAATCAGCTTCCAAAGCTTCAGCACACCTTTCACTTATTCAAACCATCAGTTCTCTCAAGATGAGCTGACTAAAAAAAACAGGTTTGGGTGCTATGCCCTTCAGAGCTTTCCTGTCAACACAGAGATGGAGGCTAAGCCCTGAAAGAACAACACTAGGAAAAACAAAATAAACACCCACATCCTGGAATAAACAACATACCTAAAAATAGGGGTGGTGCAAGGGAGAGGCTACTGCAGTAAGGATTATTCAAATATCTACTGTTATGCCAAGTTTACTTTCACAACTGTGCTATGCTCATCATATTGATCACTGCTGCAATAGCCTTGGCTATACAGGAAGATTTCCCTAGTTTATTACATCTTGAAGGTGAAAAAGAAAGGTTCCAAGAGTCCACAGATAGTGGTTCTAGCAAAGCCTGATCTAGATCTTGAGAAGGATTCAAGCTTGTAGTGCCTTGTAAAACTATGCAGAGAGGACCAATTTGCAACTTCTAGAATCCAACCCTTTGCAAAAAGCCATAGATGAAGACAAGGTCTTAGACGAGTGGGCCTTATCCTTGCCTGGAGTAGTTCACTGTGATGAGTATAACAAAAGGTAGAAGCTTGAGGCAACCATTTGGAAATATTCTATATTGATACAGGTTCTCCCTTGATCCTAAGATCTGAAAGTTTTAGTTATATCATAGTACCTGAGTTGCCTGAGGACATCTAAGGTATGGAGTATCATTCATCATGTGGAGTCTTTGCCAGGGCTATTATGAGAATCACAGATACCATGATATTGGCAATCCTGAGGTATTCCCTCACAGTGACTAACGTCTGAGTGGAAAACCTTAGAAAAAGAGCTAGACAAGGATCTCAAAAACTCTTTGAACTGAGGTAATAACTAACACCACAGTCCTGTGTGATGAAATCAAAAACACTTTTGAATGTTCTCTTGGAATCCTAGCTTACATAAGAGATCTCTCACCCAAGTGAGCCATTCCTGACACTTTGAAAAAGACTCTGCAAAGATAAACAAGTCATCTAAATATAAAAAAAAATGTGGATAACCTGTAGTCCTCAATAAGCTATAACTGGAGCTAGACACTTTGTGAACATGCTTGGTGCAGTAGATAGCCCAAAGAGTGAGGCAGAGAACTGATAATGTGATCTAGATGCACAAAACCTTAAGAAATACCTGAAGTCTGGATGAATAGGGATGTGATCATGAGTACCTTTTAATTCTGGTGTTACCAGGAAACTTGAATGAGGAAGAAGATATGATAGGTTGTGAAATTACTTCATTTTGAATCTGGGCAATATCACAAATAGATTTATGAAAGTATGATACAGAGCTGGACTCCAAGCATTTTCTTTTTTCTTTCTTTGGCATTAAAACATCCTTGAATAAAAACCTTTTCTTACATAGGAAGGTAGAACTGGTTCTATCATGCCCTGGGCAGCATGTGATGAAGGACAGGTAGAAATAAAAAGAATGTGGTCTGATGGATGAGCAATTATCCCCTGAAAAGGTGGAATTCCTCCCACTGGCATCTGTAACATTGATGAATGATCTCCAGAATCCATCTGTCTAAAACTATCTGTTGCCAAAGACAAAAGTGGAGATTCAGACTTTCTGGAAGGGAAATGGGGCTGCTAGTGTGTGGGGGTGGGGGGCAGGGTCCCTTAAATATTCATTCTAACTTGTTAGACTGTCATTGGTTTTGGGAGATTCCAGAATTCTTAAATATCAGTTTACCTGCATTTTGAGACTGCTTATTTTGTTTTTTGTTTTTTTTTTGCCAATACTGAATGAGGGGTTAGAGAATGCCTTTGAAAATTTGGAAAAGGATGGCTGAAGAGAGTCTGTGAATCAGCATATTCCCTTTTATCACACCTTTGATCATTACCTCTGCAGCGGAGTAACCAAAAACTTAATCTCTATCAAAGGCAAATTTAAAATCTCAATTTTAACATCATTTGGAAGGTTGTGAGAACACAACCAGAAAAAAACTACTTAAAACAGTACCAGTGGCCATAGTCCTAGAAGAAGTAACAGCTAAGTCCTACACACGTACTGCAAGCAATGCATAAATGACTTGTAAAATTAATTAAACTAAATTATTTAAAGCAGATTTTTCCTCACAAGAAGAAATTGTAGAGAAAGCATTCCTCATACTTTCACAATTTCTCAGAATATTCTCTAACATATGAGCCTGGCAATTCAAAATTTTGAAAACCAAAGTCGCAGAAGCATACACTTTTCCCGATACCTATCAATAATCTTCCCATCCTTACCAGAAAGAGTAGAATTGGAATTTATTACATGCTTAGTGAAAATGTTATTTTAATTTGTGCTGCTTCTTTGCTGTGCTGGATCCAAAGTCTTCTTAAGACACACAGTCTTGCTGTGCTGTTTACTGCTGAATCAGAGACACAGGGCTTTGCATGACTCCATCTGTAATCTGTTTAAAGCACCAAGCCTTTCAAATTGCACACTGATAAAGAAATATATTTTGCAGTTATAAGCACAGTTACAGATAATTATTTTTATAACAAACAACACATACTCTTTCTATCAGATTGTAGCATATATTTACAAAGTTTTTCTTCACAAATAGTATAGATGATGACTTTCCTTTCTTCATACAATACCTCGAAATAAGTGTGTTTCTACCAAAATACCTCTCACATATCTGAATTAATACAGTTATATACAGTTCTAGTCATGCACATAGATTTTGTTTTTTCCTCTTGGTAGACTTTTCTATTGTCCTTTTGTGATTTACTTGTAAGCACTTTTTCTGATGTGAGGATGCCATTAACAAAAATTTGAAAGGAAACATCTGTACAAGCTGTTCTGCTGCTGTTCCTGTCTGATAATGGATATTTATAAACTGTTCTGCAAACATGAGAAAAGCATATAATACTTGCTTTATAAATTGCTTTTCTAGGCTTTTTTCTGATGATTCTATAAAAAGCCATGTCCATTTATCTATGAGGAATTACATCAAGCTTTTCTTAATACTGTGACAAACATGTATCTTGAGGAAAACACAAACTATAAAAACATGTCCATTGTCAGAAGTCTGAAAGGAAACAAACTGCTCAGGAAATATATTGTGTTCATTAATAGATCTTCTTTGTTTTTCACTTATTTTAGCCAGAGCTATGTCATACAATATGAATGCCATTTTTAAATTGCCAAGCTATATTCCTACATTAAAGCAATTTTTTTATTTTATTCTTTGGCTTTCATATATTTGTAGCAGAATTAATTTCAACCTTATATTCACAATTCACAAACTCTAACAATTCCCTCTTTTTTATAGGAAACACATTAGGAAACAAAACATTTAGTCGTTTTTGATACAAGTCAAAATGCAATTTTACATAGTTAATACAATGATATAAAAGTATTACTACCAAAAGTGAATGTATTTAACAACTTTTTTTTGCAGACCATTTTGTGAAAATATTTTATTAGTTATGAGCTGTGTCTGCTTTAATTTTATTTTTTAACTTGATTAATTTATTTTTTTTTTTTGCAATCACAGAATTTAATTTATGACTTAGAACTGTTTCATTATCTCTTAGCAACTGTTGAATTAACTATAAGAGACAAGAACCATGTGCTACTGCAAGCATTTATACACTGCTGAAAATATACAGTTTCAATGTTATTTTAACAATAACATTGTGGTTATATTTTTGAACTGCCCATAAACTTTGACAGTGAAATATACTCTGAAAAATGCTGTTTACATATTTGTCCATTAGCTGTATGAATACAATATTTTAATCTAATTTTTTTTTTTTTAGCTGGGGTAACCAATACTAGTACAGATAAAATGATGACTGTGTGAAAAAACATGTTTAAAAAAAATGGGTCCAGGATACCTACTAGATTAAAATGCATGAATAACAAACAGTCTGTATAAATACATACTATACAGAATACACTGTAATACGTTCAAAAGTAATTTGTCAAGTTGTAATATTATCACTGGTTTTAAGACTGTAAGGAAAGATGTCCATTCAGCAGATTTCTTGTTTTCGAAGTCACAGTTATTTAGTATGGATGCTAATCACATACTGCTAAACTCTATTTCTACATTTAAGCAAGCTTTATCTTATAACTTATTTATGTTGCATATCATACCCGCGGTGGTGGGATACCAGCCGTGGTGGTGCTGCGGTAGCGTTGTCGCCTCACAGTAAGACGCTGTCCGGTTCGATTCTCAGCTAGAACATCTTCTGTGTGGAAACATGCGTGAATGGGCATACCTCCGTTGAAGGTTGTGCATCAGGCCTGGCAAGCCGGTACATAAAAATCAACTGCCAATCATTAGCGGACCGGAGTTCCGCTGTGGCGACCCCTAACCGGGAAAAGCCAAAAGACACAAACAAACAATTTGTAGCAAAGTTACTTTCAACCTTTGTATGTTGTTGAGCACATTCTAACACTTAGCAGCAGTCGGACTAACTAAAGTTATACCTGCTTGGTCAGGTTTTAGAAGAGTGTATAAAAACTTAAAAGGCTGAGGAACTTTATGTATTCTATCTGCAGTTTTAGGGGCGGCTCGTTAACTATCGAGAAAATTGCAAGCAGTAACATACATCCTCTAAAGCTGACAGAACTGGAGGAATGGGTGAAAGTTCTGGAAATTCTTTCTATAACAGCTCATAGTATTTTCTGGGGTACTGAGAAACCTCACTGTTCTTCCACTGAAAACACAGGCACATTCAATAGTCTCAGTGAAAGAGAAATACTCACAGGGAGAATCAGTAACTGTGCTCTCCTCTGAGTTGGAATCTTTAATCTGAGGAGAAAACCCTGTATCTGTCCCTTCATCCTATCCAGAATTTTGAATCTCTTCATGAATGGAGACACCCTTTGTTCATTAACCAGAAACCACCTTATAAGAAAGATCAATAACCTGAATCAAACCCTGAGCAAGACCTAGTAAACTACTCCTCTCTAAGGAATTTTGAGGAGGAGTAGGTGCATGTTATGTTTTCTGCTTCTTTTTGACAGCAGAAAATGGAGCCAACAATTTTATTAATGACAACAGCAGCTTCCCCAGGGATGGGTACAACATTCTGACAAAAAAGGAAATCCTTCTCTGTGCCCTCTCCCAAGACTGACAAGAGTGGCTCTCTCTTACCCACTGAGGAGTCCCCAACACCTGCAGAGGACGTGGCTCATCCTCTGTCTATAGTGGATGTAAGGGCTTCACCAAAGGGATCTGAGGTAAAAGATGAGTAGTATGAGGTATAACAAATGGCTGAGGCAAATTGATAGCCTTCTGTGGTGGCAAAGGCTATTTGCTTAACTTTTTCTTTTTGTGGTAGGAAGAAGGACTGACTATGGGAACATCAGTTTGCTCCATGGTCAAGTTGAAAATGATGCCTCTTTCCCAGAGAAAACAAGCAGTAAAAGTCAGCTAAACCTAAAAATCTTTAAACGTCCCTTTTTCACTTAAAAATATAGTAAAAAGCACTTTAAATGTTCTGCCAGCCCTAAAAAGTAAAATAAACATAATTTTGCACAAAAAATGGTTTTCATTTACATTAAACAATTTTTAAACTGCCTGGACAGTACTCTCATGTAAAAGTACAGTCCACTCTTGTGACAGTCCATTAAAACATAAACTCCTAGATTTAAAGTAGCTTTCCTATACAGGAAATATTAATAAGCACACAATTTCTTTTTAGATGGAAGTTTTCTCTCAAAACAGAACTTGCCTGCCCAGCAAAGGAACAGTACAAGCCAACCATCAATCTTTGAAAGCCTAAGAGGAGCATACTTTTTGGCAGCAGGAAAGCTCTGAATGCATCTGTGACCAGACCTGTCTTTTTAGTCAGCTCATCTCAATTTGACAGATGGACTGGGCATGTTTAATGTGCCCTAAAACTTTGGAAGCTGGCCAGTTGTAATATCCTATGCACAATATAACCCATATAGCTAATGCTACTTAAGCAGTGGTCAATATGATGAACATCTTAGACTCTGTAAGAATTGTAGAATTCTAGTACAAACTCAACAAAAAGAGTGTGATAGCAAATCAGAAAGGTCTAGGATAGATCACCTGATATGATTTTGTGATGGTGAAAGGGCAAGCAGTAGTGTTGGGAAACTGTAATCAGTCAGGGCTGAATCAACATAGTGTGGTCCCATCATGCCAAGGAATGAAAGTTTAAAGTTATTTTCCTAGAGATTAACCTAATGCTGTTATTAGGTAAACAACCTTAAATCAACAATCAAGAATTTGGTTATGTTGGCATGGTAGACATTAGCAACAACACTGTAGTGCGTGATTAAGCTCAAATATTAGGAAAAAAACACTTGTAAAGTGCTTCTATTGTGCAAGACCCAGTTGTAACAGTGCATTGGAGTGTGTGTAGCAATCGTTACACATGCCTATAAATGCTGTTACAATCAAGACTTCCACTAGGGATTTCCTTTGCCTCTCAAGTGTCACTGAATAATGTGTCTCACTAAGTGTTACAGTCAGTCAAATATGCCAGACAAGCAATACTAAAAAAATGCTAAAATGTAATTTAATGCTTACACTATTTTGTAAGAGCTTCATCAGAAAATACAGAAGACATTTAACAGTGGTTTAAATACTATTGGATAGTAACAATCACATGTTCAACATGTTATTTACAATCCAACTTAACAATAATAAAAGAAACCACATATCTCTAAAAAGTAGTATGTGTAACATTTGCTGTTAAAAACATTTTATCATTTTCTGTCTGGAAGAGATTTTAGATAACATTTTAAACTGATGCCTCCATTTAAACCTGGCAAAGTGTTTGCATTTAGAAACAATAGTCATTTTAACTCTTACTTCCAATGCATTATTTAAGTAATGTTAAATAAAGTTAAAGGAGTATAATCCAAAACACTAAAAATAAATTTGTTAAAAGTTTTACACATTACATTATATTTGGCCACATTTTTAAATTTTTTGTTTTTATGTCATTCACATATTCTTTTATACACTCCCAAAATTTCCTGTTTGTCCTGCCTATGTAAAAACAAGAACAGATGCAACATTGGGCTGTATATACTATGCATGTACTATCACAATCAAAATGACTTTTCATATACATTCTCTCTTGATTGTGATGAAGAAATACAAACTTACTCTCATTAATATATTTACATAATTTGCATCACTTGCAAGCTTGTAAACTTGCAGGAGTCTGTACTTGATTAATGTTATCACTATGCTTACTTAAATTCTTAAAAGTGACTTGTTTCTTGTAATTAAACTGTTGGACATCCCCTACAATTTTCAATAAATCAAAATTTCTTAGAACAATGTTCTATTTGTTGGTTATTATATTTTAAGCTACACTCATAGGTACACTAAAACTTGTCTTGTTTAAGTTAACAGGTTTATTATTAACTTTTCTTGTTAAACATCCTCTTAAAATTAGAAGAAAATGGCTTCCCTTTTTAATAACTTCTCCTACCAGATTATATACCATGTCAGGTTTGTAACTTCTATAAATAAATGGTTCAGTAAGAAAAAAAATTCATTTATGAAATCGTCATATTTAGAAGTTAGGCGATACTCTTGTGAATTGTCTTTTATGAATTTTGTCTTCTTAAATCTATGATATAAACTGCATGTTACATAAATGTTAATGAAAGTAGGTTTTTGATAGAGCTTACTGTCAAACCTTAATGCATTTGCATCCAAAGTGACTGTGATGTCCAAATAATTGACACTATAACCAGTCTCATCCACTGAAAATTTAAAAATGATGTACTATTATTAATTCCAGACCCAAACTCTTTAAATAACATTTAATTACCTTTCAAATAAAAATCAAATTAATAATGAAATGTTTGTAAAAAAACCTGTGTGCAACAAGCCCATAAACTAATGCCACCTGTCAAGATTAAACTTATTATTTTAAAAACTGCTTTCCCCTGCATTTGGCACAGTTGTTGCCTGCTTAACATTGTGCAGATGGTGTTGCCATGGTTGTTTGGGTTTGTGCACTAGCATTAAACATGATAACATGAATTGGCATGAAAATAGTCTTAACTGTTGCTATTTGACCTGAATGGACATGTCTGGAACTAGAAGGGAAGGTGCCCAATTTAAGGCTCAAAGTTGTAGAGTAGAGGGGTCCAGAATTTGTATTGGACTCCTTGTAAAATGCAATAGCTGAAGGCTGCTACAGGGGGACTATACGAGGTCTCAGTACAAATCTGAGGCTTGGTATAATCTGGCCAAAGCTATCTCCAGGGGACTTGCATTCCATGCACTGGAGTGCAATGCAGGCACCACTATAATGACCTCAAAAAGTGCAAGCAGGGTACACTCAACTGGTGGCTGGATAAGTTTAGGTCTGCTGACATCCCACATTTGTGTAAGTATACAGATAATGATAATTTAAATTAGATAGAAAGCTGGATATAGGCAAGACTGGTATACATAATAATTCTTTCTTTTCTCTCCTTTTTATTCTACAGCTGACTGGGATTTTGCAGTGAACAGGAAAGCCCATGCTGATCATTAAGAAAGACACAGGGAAGCAAGGGATATGTATGCAGCACAAAATATGTGTTATTTATCTAAAGGACTGTTCTTCTATACAATAGTAGCAAATTAAGCATACGTATCTTAACTGTAAAACCAAGCAAGCATGTTGCAGTCTGTAGCTCAAGCCAACTGTACGAGTCAATTTCAATATGCATTCAGCTGTTGTAGGTTCCATTCCCAAAGGTAACAAATATATCATTAAATTATTTAACAAGATTACACAATGATTTAAAAAAAAAATTGGCATACATGCCATGCTCTTTAATTAATCTGTATTTCTTTAATCTATATTATTTGATCAATCATATATCCAATATATGTATGCTGTAAGGATTACCTGAAACAATTATCAGTTATAGTTTGTAGTGGTTAAAAAGTATACTTAAGGCAAAAGTAGACATAAATTATTTATATTGTACTAATTTATTGTATGTCACAAATGATGGCTCTAGTTATCTCTTTGTTCTTTTTTTGATTCTTACCCCAACTCCATCCCTTACCTCTCTTTCTCATTGTTATTTGTGTGGCCACAATGTTTTGATGCTATTAATTTCTGACAACTCACAAAACGATTTACAACACAGCAAGGTAGGCCAATCAGTGTTGCTGATCCTGCCCCCACTCCAATGGCTGCTGCACCAATGCCCAGCACATCTGGACCCAAACTGGCAGTACTGCCTTTGTGCCCCTGCACTACCTGGGCCCTCCACATAAGGTAGCATTACCTGGGCAGCTGGTGCAGTGGCACCCTGTGGGAGTATTGTCAGAGGTGATGATTTTGTCACCCACCAGGAAATGCCAGGCATGGTGCATGAGGTTGTAAAGAGCACCACTGGTGCACACCTCAGCTAAATGGAAAGGAAGTTCTCTAGAATGGTCCAAAAACAAAAACTCTCAAGCATTCCAACAGCAGGCTGAGTAAGGGGGCGGTGACAGATTTGCAGACAAGGACTAGATTCTCACTGTCCTCATGTTTGATAGTCATGGGCATAAGATGTCTCATTCCTATCCCCAATCATGGCATCCCCCAACCTGTTGTGCCCCTCACCATCCCTGTGTCTTGTCCTGTTTGTCCTGCTTGTCCTGTTTGTCTGCATCTGCTTCCTCAACTACCCTACTTTCCTGACCCAGAAATACCTACATCTCTTAACTAAAATTCCTCTCTTACTAAAAATAAAATCTCATAAATGGGCACCTGTCCCCAAAAAAAAAAATAAAAACGGTGACGGTGAGTGGCTCTTAACATCCAATGCCATGCTGTGGTTGCCTCTGCCCAATGCTGCTTAAACATGCTGCATGAAGGAAACACACAGTTAAAGTAGAATGAAGACATTTATATTAAAAAATTCATTTAAAAAACTTTTATTTAGCCTGATGACTGTATCAGTATGTAACTGTATAATGGTACTGTTGACATAAATCACTTGAATACTGTTTGTTTTTATATAGTATTTCATTGTAGTTATTCCCTCTCACATTTCAAATAACTATCACATGCAATTATTTAATTACATCATGCATTCATAATTAAATGCATTAGACAGAGCTGGATTTGAACCCTGTATCATCTGGGCTCAAAATAAGAACTCAGAGTCAGGTAGACAGCAGGTGTCTTTCCTACACTCAGTATTATCCAAACTGCTGACTGCCATGCCTCTCCACTTAGTGTGTTTGTGCGGAAGAAAGCAAACCAATAGAACTCATAATTTTATCAATGAAGCAGATGCCCATGTTTCCTCATCACTTAACTATGCACAAACAGGGAAAGCAGTATAAATACATTTTTAAGGTTAAACAATTTATGACACAACATTTCCAATATGAACTAGTTACAAACACCATAGTGTCTGGCAGCTGTGTCTACCATAGACAGTATGGATAAGTGCATGCCAAGTTCAAGTAGGAGTCCTTAAATGTGTATCGCACATGTGCAAACACTACTGTCGATTGCACAAACCAGATGCTCGGTGGTCCACTGTGGAAAGTGCTTATTAGCATGCATTACTTATGTTTCCTGTATAGTTAGTCTTCATCCCATTAAAGTCTATGTAAAAACACAACCAAAGGGAAGGCACTTTTTAATGACTGAACACATATTTATACTGCAGTCATGTGTTATCTGCACTTGAAACATAGTGGGCAGGATTCACGAAGCCTCCGTGTAAGAGTTATAACTCTTACACGGAGGCTGCAGTTAAACGGAGTGATGTCAGCATGCTCTGCATATTCATGAGAGCATGCTGAATCACACCTAAGGCTAACACGGTCCGTGTAAGACAGTAGGGGGCGTGTCCGTAGGCCGAGCCCTGCAAGCGGACACGCCCCCAGATGAGTAAAAGTGCCCAAAGTAAACACCCACGACAGAGTCCACGGAAATGTGAATAAACACAACACAACACATGCCCCCACAGACTATGAACAGAAAATATATAAATGAACACGTTATATATTTTTTTTAAATTGTAAAGATGTTTGCCCGTGAGTGCGCTCGTTTGCGTGGGCGTGCCCGTAGCACAGCTATAGTTAGCAGTCAGTGGGAAAGCATATAAGAACTAAATATGCAAAGTAAGCCAAGAAGCAATAGTGTAGCGGTAGAGACGTCAGCTGAAGAGCAGGCTCTCATGGTTTGAGCCCCCACAACACCAACTTTTATTTTTAGAAAAATAAGCACGAAAACAAGTCCCTGACAAACATGTACACATATAAAATCACATTTTATGTAAAATGTAATGAACTAGTCCATTTATTTTGAAGAAATGTGAGGTAACAAAACAATAAAAAAATGCGAGATGTGCCTATAGCTGAGCTACAGTTTAACAAGGTGAGTGCATCTGCCCGTAGGTGAGCAGTGGTTTAACAGGTGCAAAATGAGTGCCCGTAGGTGAGCAGTGGTTTCACATGCTGAAACTGTGTGCCCTTAACTGAGCTGAGCGTACTATGCATGCTGATAGCCAAATGAGGCGTAAGCCAGCGCACCGAGCCAACAAGCTAACCGATGGGCAACGTTGAGCAAGCTGTAACAAAACTGCCTTTACACAGACACACCCCCTAGCCTGTCATAAAATATAAAAAGCAGTGGTCAGGTTTGAACCCAGGATACCATGCACCATAGTCAAGGTACTGAACCACTAAGCTACGACAGCTGTACTCAGGATTGCAGTAATAGCAAATATATAGGAATGAATAGAAAGTGGAGCATGACAAAGCAGGTTTTGTGAAGTGGATACAATTCCAAAATGGCCAATCACAGATAAGTGTGGGAAAAACGGCATATATAAGCCCCATAGGCGGGAATACACAGCATAAACGATTGTAGAACTGACTTGCAACCAGAATGTCAGGTGTAGGTGAGGGTAGTTGCTTTCGAGCACAGAGGTGGGGCGTTGAGGAGTCCAGATACATGGTCTGGCTCCTAGTCCACAATCATGAGGCCCAACTCATGCAGGGCCAGGTCCTGTGGGGAGCATATAGGGCTGAGGCGTGGGACCGGTTGGCTCATGATCTTACCAGTGCCACAGGGATTCCAAGGACTGGTGAGCAGGTCCGTCACCACCATGCGGACCTGAAGAGACGCAAGCAGGACCAACTGAACCTTTGGATCCAGGAGGCCCGGCAAATGCCCAACGCCCCACTACTGAGTAAGTTACATTTAATTATGTATGTAAGAAATTAAATTAGCTGATATTATGGAGATGTGTATTCCAATATTACTTCATTTATATTACAGCTGCAGGTGTCTGTTCTGCGAACCGCAGAGCCTATGGTGATAGGCTGGTGCGGTTGCGCCACCAGGCAGGTCAGTAATCCACTCCCAGTAACTGTAAAGAAATATAAAAGTATGACAGTTAGCAAAAGAGTGCAGTGTAGTCACTAAGTAATAAAATGTGCAAGTAACAGTGTAAAAGTGTTTGCAAGTATTGCTTGATTACAAAAGTGTGTTGCAGTCTGAAATCCAAACAGAAAAATGAAAATGTCTGAAATAAAGTCTGAAATAAAGATGCCCCACCTATAATATCATAGTGCACAACCTGCAGCAGGCTGAAAAGTACAGCTGCAGAAGATGAGCAACTCACATGTGTGAAATATATCCCTGTTGAAATACTGAAACATGACAGAAGTGACACTGCTGGAAAGGATTGTAATAACTACAGGTAAAACATGTCAATAAAGCCTAGAAGTAAGTACCATCCTGAATAGTAAAATGAAAACAAGTGAGAGGGTGTGAGAAAGAGTTATGAATCCACCAATAAAGTAGTAATAACCCCTGTATAAAGTATACTGCAGTCAGTACTGAATGAAATGAATCTGACAAGTAGAACCAAACTGTGAAATGTGTCCAAAGTGTTGCTGCAGCTGGAATGTGTATCCCAAAATCTGGATATGTTGCTCTCAGTCTGCAATATGCAGATAGTATGATTGTCTGAAATATCAAACATCCACAGTTGTCTATAGCTATATAAAGCAAATGTAGCAGGATGATGTAGCTGAACAAAGCCAGATATGAACGTGTATTAATAACAATAAAATGTATATTGATGTAGCAGTAACAGTCCTATCACCAAATTGAAGTAGTTATCATATAGGAAACTGTAGTTAGAACAGTAGTGTGTATATATCTGTAGCTATTAGAAATGTACAGCATATGTATTGGTATTCGAAGGTGTTAATAATATTCTCTTCACCCCACCCTATAACCACATATAATCCATTCCACGTGAAAATGGTATGTGCAATCACAATTAACACCCCTGGACATTTGTCCTGATGGGTCATAAATATTTGCATGTCCGTCCGTTGATGTATCTGCCCTGTTCATACATCCAAACCTGATGGCCTGTTGCCATCAATCAACCCTGCATGTTGTTGGACTGTGTATTGCTGTTCAAATTATGCATGTGTTATGCTCGCTGTTCAATGGTGTGAATATCTGGCTGTTTGGTTAATGGGAATACTAATGCATGCTGTTACAACTAATTGCGAATGGTATTGTATGTTACTAACCCAAACTGTTATGACATAATGCAAAACATAGGACGACAGGGAAGGCGGGTTCCAGCGGACCCACCTCTCCCACCTCAGCTGGCGAGTGCACCTGGCACTAGTGCCCAGTCTGGACCCTCCTCCGGTGGCCCTGTGCCACCTGCAGGTGGAAGCGCTGCAGGGGATGGGGCCCATCCCCCCTCTGCAAGCGTGGCCGGAGGAGAACTACCACTCACCCTCCATAGCGTCCGGACTGTGGTGCGTAGGGAGATCCGGGACTCTGTTCTTGGGCACCTACGCCAGCTTGAGGCACAGGTGGCACAACTTATGGGCATGCCTGTTGCCCAGCCTACACAGCCCCCAGCACAGCCCCATCCTGGGCAGTGAAGGAACAGTGGCAACTGCCCATGGGTGGGGATATCAGTTCCACTGTTGCCATCTGTGGGCTCATGGGCTCTGGATATCCAAACCTCCGTCCCCGTTGATTGTGTAACCCCCCCCACATGTGTCATACACCACCCCTGTATGCGTCTTGTTTGTCTTGTCTGTTGACCTACCCAACCTACCTCCCCAGCTATACCGACTTCCTTCACCTGACATACCACTCTCACCTGAAAAAAAAAAGGGCACTCTGTACCCACAAAAAAATTACGCCCCATACATAGCTGCCCATTCCGCACATATGTCTGCCGGACATGGAAACTATCAATTACAATTGGCTGTACAACAAGTATTATTGTTGTCCTTACACCTCTCTCAGGGGTGGAAGGTATCAAATGTCACACCAAATTACAAACATATGCACAGCTGTTGCTGATGAAGAAATGGGCAGCTATGGGCCTTACCTACATCCGTCCTGCAAATCCCAAGCTTGTTTCCCTACTGTCTTACCCTCTTTGTGACCCCTTTTTCACTACTTTCCTGTCTCCCCATTTTCATTTCTTTCAAAGAAAATAGCGCGGGTGTGCGCAAGAGTAAGCACGTTTAAGCGGTTGTAAGCAGGTGTGCGCTTGTGTGCACGGAGCTAAACGCCAGTGCGCATGCGTGAGCTCCGCGCAAACCAGCGCTAACCCAGTTACAACTGCTTAAAAGTGCCTTAGTCACAATGATTGACAGGTCCTGTAGTCAGTTCAGAAGCAAAATAAAATCCCACTGGCAGTCCTGCACCCAGGAAACAGTAGTCTGCATGATTTACCACTAAGCCATGACTGTTATACAAGAACATTGTGCTAAAATAAATATATCATGTAATAGTAGGAATGAATGTAAAGGGAATATAGGATGTGTAGTACACAATGCATGTCATTTAGAATTACTGTCAAAACTAGTGGATTTCCATAATAGTAGTGTGTGAACAGAAACAGCCATGCTAGTTGGTAGCTAGTAGGTAATAATGTCACTGTAGCACCTTGCAAGCCACACACATACTCACAGCAGGATAATCACTGCCCATACCCCACAACCTCTTACAGGAACACATCCGGATCAAGTAATAAAATATGTGGAGCAAAGGCCCAAAACCAGGGACACATTACAAATAATGTTACAACAAACGCAGACAGTTCAGAGAGTAACAGGGTCTGCATTTTGTGAGATGTTTGGAAGGGTATGAAGTCTGAAACTTGAATGTTTGTCACTATATTCTGACTTAAGCCCAGAGTGATTTGCCAGAAAAAGCTGTGCATGAGATATTGACCATAATATGAGGCAGAAATGTGGACAACCTGCAAATATTTGTACACATGAGAGGTCTGACACCACCATATTTGAATAGTTAAGAGCCTAGACATAGCAACAGTGAATGACTTACAGGGATGCCCCACAGACTCCATGTGA
The DNA here is from genome assembly GCF_019279795.1 of Protopterus annectens. Classification (NCBI taxonomy): domain Eukaryota; kingdom Metazoa; phylum Chordata; order Ceratodontiformes; family Protopteridae; genus Protopterus; species Protopterus annectens. The sequence continues at coordinate 1,699,288,074 of NC_056725.1, read as the reverse complement.
AATGTACAAACAGTAAGCAGAAAGGTGTAACAACACATGCAATGGTAACTATGGAGTCCTGAAAGTATTCACCACTTGCATGGCAGAATAAGTGTAGTAATACATATGCTCATGCTAACCCACAGTCACAACTGCAGCATACCAGACAATTTAATGGGTGTACCCCACTGATATGTACCATTCCATGAGGCAGATAACAGATGAACCTGAGAGTCTCTGGGGCCTGCTCAGCAACATACTCAAATACCCTAATAGATGTCAAGGCCCACACCATGGCCAGACCACACTGCATGCTGTAACAACCTAGCAGATATAGCAAGCATTCCAAGGTGTGAATGTACATGGAAAATAGGAAAGCCACAGCAGCACACTACAGTCAGGACACCTAGCAGGCATACAAGTAGTGACTGTAAAGGGCAAATATTGAAGCCTTAGCAACAAAGTGCAAGCAAAACTGAAAGGAAAGCACACACACACACACACACACACACACACACACACACACACACACACACACACACACACACACACACACACACTAACAGTAGTAGTAGTTGTAGGTGTCAGTGTACATACACAGTTAGTACAGGAAACTGGAGAAATGAATGGAGGAATGTTAATCTACAACACATCTGGAAATATGAGAGAGATACCAACCTTTACACTCACAGAACATTGTCCACAGCATACCAGCATGGTCCCTTCCCTTAAAATCTGAAAGGGCTACGCCTATCTCACATACCTTTTTATAGCACTGTTCTGAAATCACAGTGAGAACTGCAATCAGTACACAACTGGCTGCATGCAATTAGCAAATGCTGGCTAACAATTGGTGCAGAGGCCATCACATGGACATATGCAGATACCTACAAAAGCATGCTGTACTCCCAGTCCACACATGCAATACTTTCATTGCACCCTGAGGAGGACGTGAGAGACAGACATACAGAGAGAGAGAGAGAGAGAGCGAGACAGAGACAGAGACAGACACAGAGAAAATTGAAATTAAGCAGACACAAACAAAACTGTTCAGCAACAGCCACCTGAAAGCTGACAACTGGCAAGTGGAGCAGCAGGACAGAAAACCAGACAGCAACACAAGCAGCTGTGACAAACACAGGTAATGTAAAGTAATACTATAAAGGTCTACATTCTGTGAACCCTCCATATGTGTCATTGGTCTGTATCCATATGTATATGAAGATGTGTAAAGGGCAGGGGACATACAGCATCTATCAGTGAAGGCTGTACATACATCTGTATGTGAGAGCATCTATGTGCACATATCAATGTAGGCTGACTGTAGGTTGTAGTGCAATGTACAAAGTAGGTTTCACAGTTATGTATGTTTAGCAGTATGTTAGTGTGTGTATACAGTATGGTAGACAAACATGTTGATATACCTGTCTATCATATGGATACGTATGTATGTCAAAATATGTCTGTATGTATATATATATATATATATATATATATATATATATATATATATATATATATATATATATATATATATATATATATATATATATATATATATGATATGCATATATGTATACATACATAGAGAGAGATATAGGAATACATAGACAGATGTAGATAGATAGACAGACTATGTACAAACATATATATGTAATGCACACATACAGATATAGATATATGTAGATACATATACATAGACAGACTGATCTGACTATCTACAGGTATGACTGTATATGACGACCTCAACACCCCCTGTCCCACCCCTCTGTCACTCTCACCCCCTCTGTGTCCCCCCCTCTCCATATCTATAGCAATATATGTACATCAATATATATAGGTGTATATGTATACAGACATATATATATATACATATAGATATATCTATATACATATATATATATATATATATATATATATATATATATATATATATATATAGATAGAGAGAGAGAGAGAGAGATGTATATATATTCTGAGTGAGGCACATGTGTACAGATGTATTGCAACAGGTGCCTGGTGACAAAGGCATGGAGTGAACACCAGTGTCAAAACTGGAGTACCATACCCCATTTCAAATCGCCTACACCAGTAACCACCAGATATGTGATTGGCTGCCCAGCACTGCATGTGTCAGGGGTGAACAGGGTCATAAATGTGTACAATAGTGCCCCCAATGATATTCATAGTGGCACACTATTCCTGGAATACCTGCACATGGTATGTGTCAGCAGACATGGTGTGTCAGCTATGGACATGTAAGTTGGTGTACCCCTCCACACCATATAATGGATGCCATGGTATGGACCTCACATGACAGCTACAGATATGGAGAAGGACACAGTGACATGTACAACACTGTGACAATGCACTCAAGCACATTACCAATGCACAGTGACTGACAACACCACAGAGTACACACATACCCACATATAGGTTACCACTCCCGGATTTACATAAGTAAGTCACACCCATGACAGATGTCCAACAACTATAGTAACACCTCACACCATCCACAACCTAAATGACTGCTGTGTGCCGTCCATGCCACTGCAATAGAGAGCACATGTGTAGGTAAAAGTTCCTACCCACAGATAAGACATACCCTGCAATAAACCACACAGTGTTAAGAAGCAAAACTCCCCATGAGTACATGTCACACATACCCCTGCTGAATGTTAGTCAGATAGGTAATATGCCATATGAGTCACCCTGTGTAACTGTGTAACAGCAGCAGATTCCATCACACCACATGTGCACAATGGTCAGGGTAGCAGAACAGTATGCTGCTGTAGTCCCAGGGGCAATAGCATATTGTATAGTATTGTATTGTAATGTAATGTATTGTGTTGTATTGTATTGGTATGTTGAGGTGCCTCCTTCGTGGAGTGGAACCACTGCTGCTGTGCGCCAGTGTACAGGTACATATCCTGTAGTCAGGCTAGTGTTACATAGCACTTCTATATGTGTGTTTAGCTCCTGTCAGAGTTTATGTAGCATGCAACTGGGGATACCATCAGGTCCCAGTCATGTTGTGTATTCTGCTTTCATGAGGGGCTCTCATCTGGACATCTGTGATGACAGGGAGATTACAGTCAGCTGGGATAACTATGTCTTATTTTGGGGAGAGGGCGGGGTGACACCTGCACTGAACCTGTCTGCCACAATGTTGTCAATATCTGTGGTGTCAGTAAAATATTTGTTGTTGTGTACTAACTATGGGCATAGAGGATGGATTCTGACCAGGTTGCTAACATAACTGAAGAAGGCCTTCTGGTTATCTGTAGTGTCCCTCTTGATGTCCCTCTCAAAGTTGCCCATGGATGTTTGTATGATGGAAAGTAGACCCTTACTAGTGCTGCTCAGACATGCCTTCCCTTTATGGAATTATGCTCTGTCTTGCAGTAGCTTCCATCTTTTGTAATACAATCTGTCTATGGCTGGGGTCCACCAGACAGGATGCTGTCCCTTTGTGGAGAGTGTCTTGGTCATATATGGTATTGCATGATCCATGCATTCTCAGAGATGTCTGTAGAAAGCATTTGTGTAGGGGTCAGCACTGTGGGTTGTATCTGCCACTGGCCCAGTGGGCTGAAAGGATACCATGTCACTGTTACAAAGTGTAAAGTTTGCATCTGCAATATTATTCACTATAGTCGTTTGTGCTGGTAGTGGAGGTGGGATATGTATATCCAGGGCAATTAGTGTGTGGTCAGCTCACAGTAGTTGATGATGTAGGCCATACAGTACCTAGATACAAACCCCCAGAGTGAGGAGGTGCTCTGGACCTGAATCAGTGTTCTGACTGCTGGGGTTTGGTAGTATGTTGTATGGAGTGTGCCAGGTACTGTTGCACAGTTGCTGGCTGAGCACTGATACCTGGTCATTTACATGTGTATCCACCAATAGACAGACAGATGCTATATATGTGAGATATGTTGTATCATAACAGTCGAGTAGCATGTGTAGTATGTGTGCCAAATTCTGCTGACATATATTGCTGATATCAGGTTATTTTCTTTTTCAGGTACATGGCTCACCCGCGGAATCCCGCTTACTCCACAGCTGAGGATGAGGAGATACACCAGAGCCTGGTGCGGGATTATGCAATACTCTTTTCCCGCACCAGCCAGAATCAGCAGGAGAGGGCTGCACTGTGGCAAGACCTGGTCCATCGGGTAAATGACATAGGCACGCATAATAGGACATATGAGCAGGTACGACATCACTGCAGTGATTTAATCAGAAATGTCCATCAGCGTGCGTCGGATATCCACAGGCAACAGGTCACCACAGGTGGTGGGGTGGCTACTCATCCCCCACTCACCAGACTGGAGGGACTACTCATGAGTGTAGTGGCTCCAGTCCGCCAGCAACAACAACAGCAGCAGACATGCATTATGATGGAGGCTGGAGCCACGCAGCAGCAAGACAGTGAGCGTGCAGTTAATATGACATATGTATAGTTGACTGTTGTGTATACTGGTAGTTAATGCATGTGTGAGGTGTGTCCTTGGTTTGTAGCTGTCACCATAGTATTTAATGTGCAAGTGTGATATCCTCAATATTAGCAGCTGACTTGTGAAAGGCGACTGTTGTACTACTGACCTGTATCATACTCAGTAACAATGGCACAGTTGTGCCTACTGACATTAGTTTCTTCACATCTGCAGGTCCCTCCGGTGTAACAGCAATGCAGCCTATCCATGCTGGTGAGTGTGTATTAACAATACCTGTAATAGTCTTGATAGTAATAGTAATATTAGGCTCACTTAGTAGTGCTCTTTGTATGCATGTAGGTGTGTCTGTGTCTGTGTGTTGATATCACGCATACTGAGTAGTGTACAATTGTGTGCAACTGTGTGCATGTGTGCATGTGTGCATGTGTGCATGTGTGCATGTGTGCACCTGTGCATGTGTGCATGTGTGCATGTGTGCACCTGTGCATGTGTGCATGTGTGCACCTGTGCATGTGTGCACCTGTGTATGTGTGCATATGTGCATGTGTGCACCTGTGCATGTGTGCATGTGTGCACCTGTGCATGTGTGCATGTGTGCATGTGTGCACCTGTGCATGTGTGCATGTGTGCACCTGTGCATGTGTGCACGTGTGCACCTGTGCATGTGTGCATGTGTGCATGTCTGGACCTGTGCATGTGTGGATGTGTGCATCACTGGTAATGTGTAGACATTGTAAACTGTGTTTCCTGTTTCCCTCCCACAGGTTCTGGTGCTGCTCTGGTTTCATGTAGCAGGGAACCTGAATCAGGTGCCATGGGTACTGATAATGATGACATCTGTGAAATGGCACAGGAAGGTATGCCAGGGTCCGCCATTGGTCAGCCGATTGACAGTACACAGCTGTCGACCCCATCAATGCGCACAGTTATCCTGCCAATACACCCTTTGTTACCAATGTCCCCATGTGATGGACAACATACAGTGGGCATTGACCAGGGTGATGTGGTATCTGTGGCACATGCCTCCCCACACAGCAGCCATGGGCATGGCCCAGAGATGGTACCACACAGACAGATGTCCAGGGGTTCTCGTGGGAGCATCCGTGGGCGTACTGCCCCTGTCAGACGTGCCCACAGAGGTCTTACAACCTCAGCTATGTTTCGGGCTGTCTTGCAGGCACAGTCACGTATGGAACGGTACACCAGACAGGGTCTGAGGGAGCTGACAGCATGTTGCACAGCCATGACTGACAGTATGCGTGACATTGCGGCTGCCATCCGTAATTTCACCGATGTCATAGACAGACGTTGTGGGGACATATTAGACCAGTTCCATGAGCCAGGGTGATGATGGATGGTTGAGGCGTCGACGTGGGCGTATGCCAGCAACAGCAGCAGCTTGAAGTCATCGCAGACGACAACAGGGCCGCGGTCACCCCCATAGTGCCAGCAGCAGCCTCAGCAATGCTGGGTCTGTGCTGTCATCAGACCGCCCCAGGAGACCACGTGCACGTGGCTCTGGCCAGGCCTGACAGGGATCTGTGTCCAGTCAATGAACACCTGCTTCTGATGACAGTACCCAGTCTGGGTTGGTACCGGATATGGTCCATAGCACCCCTGCAAGGCACAGGTACCGTGTCCGTGGCCAGAGACACTGATCTGTATGACCTGGCAGGTACAGTCTGTGGCTGTCCACAAACACAAGTATATGGCAGCCATGAGGTGGAACTGTGTGCATCCATACACACATGCGAAATGACAACACCTAGGGCTACCGCATACACGCACACACTGCATCAACATTGCCCCACCTTGTACTGCTGTCCCTCACCAACACACATACACATACATGTCAATCGATGGTATCGGTGGCTGACTCAGGCATACCAAGTTCACACCCTGTGCATATGATGAAACTGTGCCACCTCCTGCAATCTGTAACATAAGTGCAGGTACAGGTTAACATGTTGCTGATGCACAGGGTGACTACATAGATGTGTAGTAATAGTATCATGTTGTTAACAGTACTGTGTGCTGGAATAATTGTGGGTATATCACAGCATGCCTGATGCAGTAAGGGTGTGATTGTCATGTACTGTTGTCTACACCCATGGTAAGTACCATAGTGTATCATCTGCACATGTTGGCATACTGGTGGTAAGGATGTCAACAGAAGGCTACATACATAAGTAGCACAGGGGATAAGGTAATGAATGTATTAATACGCAATAATGGACATGTAAACTGCAAGTGGCATGTTGCCCACACTGGACTCTGTAATGTGGATGTTCGAGGATGTTGATATGTGTGCAGTACTACACGACTGGTACAGGACACACAGGAGCACCCTAGCACTGCAAGCTCACATCTCATACCATGCTAGACAGCCCCAACACACAAAACTAACTGTCACAGGAGGGAGAGTCCCCATACATGTCAGGGATACTGTGGTGGCAGGCCAGGTAGCACACATCCTACTACATATGGAACCACTGAGTGAAGGCTCAGTGTCTGTTATTTGACATGTGTATTACTGCAGGTATGAGCACATGGGTTTCCATCCAGTTATTGTACATCCTGACAGTACATGGTCTGTACACTTGTGTGCGCTGAGACTGGACCCTAGCCATCTGACCTGTGTATTTCCATGTACATGTGCATAGTGCCTGCATATTTGCAGTGTTACCTACTGGAAGTGGTACAGCTTGTTTGTTGTACAATGGACTACATGCAGCCCTGCTTACTGTAGCTTTGTTTGCATGCATGTTTGCTTGCAATTACCCTGGAATACTGATTCCACCTGCAATGCATAGTTACAGAGCTTCTGTGGACTCCTGGTGACATCTGCATAGCTTACTATATGTATGTCCATGTCTTACTTGACAGAATGTCACTGTTTGTCCTGTTCACATGTACGTTGCCTGTGACACATTGCATATGACTTACCTGGCATTTGTCCACGTGAGCAGTCATATATGCTACTGCTAACTAATCACAGGCACTACACCCTCACATATTCATCTTCAGTTGAACCACCTGCTTCGCTAGGGACGGCTTGCACCTGTCACCCCTGGGCTTTCAGATATTGGCAAAGGCTCTTGCTACCCCCATAGTGCCTATGTTAGGCAAGGCTCAAATGACAAACCCACCTTCATAGGTATCACAAGGGATAAGAAATAAGAGTAATGCTACCCAACGCCAGAAGTCTACACCTCCAGATGCATGCACCCGAAACTCTCCTTGGCATGGAGAACATCGATATCTGTGCAGTAACAGATGCCTGGTTCAGGGCTACCGAGAGCACCCCAGCAGTACCAGGTTTTTATTTTATTTATTTTTATTTATTTTATTTTACATTTGTTGACCGGGCTAGTCCAGCTGGATAATTTCCATTTTCAGTGGAGGCCCGGGGAGAAAAGCTCCATCGATTAAAATAAGGTTATAGAGATTAAACAAATACAATAAATGTGAGAAACTAAAACAATGGGTAACAATGAATACATATTAGTTTAGATAAAGTAATACAAAACATAATTTACTATCTACATACTATTGTGTGAGAATAGTGTAATTACTCATTTTAAAATGTCTAACAGACAAAAATTTGGCGATAGTGTCGCTTCTGTGGACTCCTGGTGACCTCATACCATGCTTTTCAGCCCCAAAACTTGGAAGAACCACAAATGGAGGGGGAGTATTGATATTCATCAAAGATACCCACACCTCCAGGTTGGTGGCAAAGCACCAAGCATCAGAGACTATCCATGTGCAACTAACAATGGGTGAAACTGCCTTCCAGGTTATAGCCTGCTACAGACCACCCTCCCAAACCCAAGAACTGCACTCTGCCATCCTGTGAACAGTGGAAATATGAAGGTCTCTCCAAACACCATTATATTGGGCGACGTCAACTACCCAAACATGGACTGGGAGCATGACTCTAGCTCCAACACCCTAGGCCAAAGATTCCTAGAATATATGAGCTCAAATGCTATGGAACAACTTGTTACCACTCCCACAAGAAGGTGAAACATACTAGACCTGATCATCACCAACATGGGGACTCTATGCTCCAGACCAGAAGTGTATCCCTCACTGGTAAGATCGGACCATGAACTAATCTCACTGGATTTTCACATCCCGACCCCACCCCCTGCCCAGAACACCACAGTGAACAACTTCTCTAAAGCAAATTCACACTCCTCAAAACTGAGGTGGAAACCTTCAAAGCCCCGGGCCTGTGGAAACTACAGACCAGACCGCAGATTCCTCTATAAACGCATTCTATGGACACCTTCAGGAATGCATGGGTCATGTGATCCCGAATAATACCAAGACCCAATCCTCCAAAGGCAGACGTCCTGTCTGGTGGACCCCAGCCATAAACAAACTACACAACAGAAGGAGGAAGCTACTAAATGATACAGCAAAATCCCAAAAAGGGAAGGCATCACTGATCAGTATTAGCAAATAAGTACAGGCACTCATAAGATTGTCTAAGGCCAGCTTCGAGAGAAATTGCACAGGACACTAAGGATAATCACAAGGCTTTCTTTAGTTATGTTAGGAACCTGGGTGGTAATTCCCAGATATGCTCAGAGGTAGTCCAAAATGTCAACAGAAACACCAAACCCACAGACATTACCAACATTCTAGCTGACAGGTTCAGTGCAAACTTCTCACCCCCCTCCACACCGAAAGGGCAAATATATATCCCAGCAGAGTGCTGCCCCCCTGACATCTCAGATGCTCAGGTAAGAGCTGCCCTCTCCAAAGCAATACACACTGCATCAATGGGACCAGACAGTGTCCTGGGCTATGTCCTACATGACCTCCAAGACGTGCTACAACCAAACATAAAACTACTGTTCAATCCCAGCCTTACTACAGGATATGTGTCCAAAGTGTGGCGTACAGCAACAGTGGTCCCTCTACAGAAAGGTGGTGCCTCAACGGATCCTGGACACTATCGCCCCATAAGCCACACTAGCTTGGTCTGCAGAGCTATGGAAAGGATCATCATGGACCACATAAATATAGATATTGGGGACCTACAGACACTGGTTCATACCCAATTTGGCTTTGTTAATGGCAGATCCTGCCTCTCAAACCTGGTTGATTTCTTTGAAACAGTCACCAAGGCCATTGACGAGGGGAAGGTGGTCCACACAGCCTACCTGGACCTCGCAAAAGCCTTCAAAACAATACCCCACTCAGGAATTCTAGAGAAGCTCACCAGCTTAAATATGAGCCCCTATGTCACTAGATGGATTGCACACTGGCTCAAGGACAGAACCCACATGGTTAGAACTGCTGGAGCCATGCCAGACTCCAAACCAGTTACAAGTGGTGTCCCACAAGGCTCAGTCCTGGGACCTCTCTTGTTTGGTATATATTTATCGGAGGTACAGGCCAACACGGAAGGACTGTGGCTGACCAAATATGCAGATGACTGCAAACTGGCCGCCATAATCGACTCTCCAGCCGACACAAGCATCTTCCAAAGGGGCCTCATAGAAACAGACAACTTGTGCCAGAGCCATGGCCTCCAGCTGAATGCAAAAATGTGTATAGTCATCCCCATTGGCAAAAACAAAGTGCCCACAAAGTACCACATAGGTGGTACTCCATTACGTAGAGAAGAAGTAATTAGGGACCTGGGGACCCAAGATGATAGCAATCTCTCATTTGACAACCACGTGGCCAAAGTGGTTAGAAAGGCATTGTATATAGCCCACCCCATCATGAAGGGATTCACATCTACATCAGGGGAGGACATTGTGCCTCTTTACTCATCCCTCATCAGGCCCATAATTGAGTACAATCCCCCTGTTGGGATGTTCCTTACCAGACACCTGCAGCAACTGGAAAGACCCCACAAGTACCTCACCAAGAGGATCAAAGGACTCAAACAGATGCCATATGCTGACCGGTTAAAGAAACCCCAGCTCTACTCAGTGGCATACCGCCTGTTCAGAGGCGATCTGTGCCTAATGTATAACGCCATGTCAAACCCGGAATTAATGGGCATGCTGCACCTGAGAATATCCAAATCCCATCGGGTGACATGCTTGAGAGACCTGAACCTCAGCACTGAAATAAATAGGACATGCTGAAGGGACAGATTCATAACCCAGAGGCTCACTTCACTCTGGAATAAAATTCCAGTCCAGGTTAGGCAGAGTCCCTCATTGACTCTCTTCAAGAGGAATCTTGATGAGTGGATGGGACATTGTTGGTCTACCCCGGGTATCACTTCTGTGTCACTGTTAGACAGAGGCACAGTATACTAACCTCGGAAAAGGGCATGGCAAGATATATTTACAATGGATGGCGACAGCCAAACACATTCTGGCTAGGTTCTTAAATGCCCTAGGGCAGATAGCCTAGTATGAAGCTATGAACCTATGAACCTATGTACCTTGTTCCCCATTGGCCTTATGTGCTGTTAATCACCATGGCAATCACAATACTATGGTAGCATGTGCAAAGGTCAGTTGTCAGTCACCTCTATGGTACAGATGTGGAATATGTGGGTCATGTGGCAATGTCACAGCTGCCACATGTACACAGTCAACCCTCTCCCCTACACATGGACGTACAACACATGTATGAGATGGAACCACATAGCCAAACTGGGGACTAAGCACTCTGAACCCAGTACTGGCATAACCTGTCAGGTGGCATGCAATACTACAGTGACTACAATACCAGTCTGATGTAGACCTACACTGACAGCAATACAAGCACGTGTACACACTGGGCCATTTGGGGAGCCTTAGAATAGCATCCTGCCTAAGTGGCACACACCTCTGCAGCTGGCACACAGGCATACATTATGCCTGAACACATCACACATAACACATAGCACACAAATCCTGTGTGCCAAACAGTCACAGCCTGTACGGCTAGACAACACACCTGCCACAGTTGTGTTAGCTACCTTTATTGTCCAGTACAGTGTGGTCATGCTCACCAGGCTGGACAAGGTGAAGGTCACAGTGATATGCCCGTGGGGCACTATGGTCCACCACATAACACAAGCATACAGGTCAGTCAGAGGCATGGACACATATGACTCAGTCATTGTCCATGCCACATACCTTCTCCTGCTGTACTTGTAGGGTGCTGACATCATCAGTGTTTAGAAAGGGGAATGTGCATCCTGCAGTGTGTTTTCCCAGTTGCCAAAAGGGACATTTCCTTCACACAGACTTGCACACACACCAGCCCCACTCACACACACACTTGCAGGATTCAAACCCCTACCTGACTATGTTATGACACTCGAGACAGACGCAGTAGCAGAGGGCGCTATTTGCATTACTGGGAGGTTTCCCTTCTCCTGCTGTACTTATAGGGTGCTGACATCATCAGTGTTTAGAAAGGGGAATGTGCATCCTGTATTGTGTTTTCCCAGTTGCCAAAAGGGACATTTTTCTCACACAGACTTGCATAAGCACCAACCCCACTCACACCCACCCACACTGAGCATTTGCAGGATTCAAACCCCTACCTAACTATACTATGACACTTAAGAGGGACGCATTAGTGGAGCACGCGATTCGCATTATTGGGAGGTTTTCCTTCTCCTGCTGTACTTATAGGGTGCTGACATCATTAGTGTTTAGAAAGGGGAATGTGCATCCTGTAGTGTGTTTTCCCAGTTGCCAAAAGGGACATTTCCCTCCCACAGACTTGCACACACACCCACACACTGAGCATTTGCAGGATTCAAACCCCTACCTAACTATGCTATGACACTTGAGACGGACGCATTAGCGGAGCACGCTATTCGCATTACTGGGAGTGTTCCCTTCTCCTGCTGTACTTATAGGGTGCTGACATCATCAGTGTTTAGAAAGGGGAATGTGCATCCTGTGGGGAGGCAGACGCCAAGCACACTCTGGCTAAGCTGTCATTCCCTAGGGCAAACAGCCTAGTGTTGACCTCTACACCCATATGTTTAATTGTCAAATGCACATTATTTGTTGCTGATAGACTGTTTGCAGGTCTTTATTGCCATAGCATTCCCTGTTTGTATGAACAACTTGTGTATCTGTGGAAGATGTTTGCATATGGGAGGGATCCACTATATCACGTATGTCTCTTTAGTCATTTAACTGTGTGCACTGGGCAGATTGCTGTAATGTGGTTGGTTCCTGGAATAACACGTACAAATACCAGATATGTGTGGCCAACAGCTAAACTGAGATTTGGCCTAAGTGTGTGAGCATGCCCAGTTCAGCCTTCCCATGGCATGTTGTCTGACATATGTCTCATTTATCAAAGTGTGTGAGCATGCCCAGTGTGAGCTTTCCATATGTTGAACTCTGCAGCCCACCACATTTGTGGATGAGTGTGAACTTCAACAAATATCTCCCGTTTATGGTTGTGTGTTGTGTGTCATGTTGTGTAGTTACTGTCCGACTGCTTTGTGTGTGAACACAACAGGGATTATACTGTGCCTGCAGGGTTTGCATGGGATACTTTGCATACAATTGTCAACATCCTTTCATACTGACCTAACACTGTAGTACCATATAGTGTACTGGTTCAGTACTTTGACTGTGGTGGACAGTATCCTGGGCTTTAGTCCTATCACTGCTTTACATTTCCATAGTGAGCACAACAGCCTGTTTAGGGGCCAGTTGTGCACATCTGACCATGTTGCATTATGTTCAGATATGAACTACTTAAACCAGGCTTGTCCAACATTGGTAGTGTATTCCACAACATAGGTGTACATTTGCAAATACTAGCGATGTGCCCTAGGCCATTTCTAATGCTAGTCGGAGAGTGTGTTTGTCCTTCGACACACATTGTAAGTGGAGTTTGCCATGACATATGTCATGGTTAGTATACTGTGCCTCTGTCTACCTGTGACATAACAGTGATACCCAGGGTAAACCTACCATCTCCCATCCACTCATCAAGATTCCTCTTGAGGAGAATCGATGAGTGACTCTATGGATAGCCTGTACTGGGAGTTTACTCATGGGTGGGGGTGGCTTCTGTGTTATGGATCATGCAGTACAGCTTGTCCTATGTAAGTCAGTGCTGGGGTTCAGGTCTCTCATGTGCATAGCTCACTGCCATTCAGATTGTACAAGGTGCAGCATGTTTATTGATACCAGCTTGGACATGGCTTTATACATCAGGCACAGCTTGCCTCTGGGTGGACAGTATGGCAGTGTGTGTAGCTGCAGTTTGTTTAATCAGGCAACACATGGCATCTGTGCAAGTTCTTTGATACTCCTGGTGAGGTACTGTTGGGGACTTTACAGTTGATGGAGGTGTCTGCTGAGGTACATCCCACAGGGGCTATTGTAGTCAATTGTAACGCTGATGAAGGATGACTGCAGAGCCACAATGACCTCCCCTTATCTAGATCTGACAACCTTCATGATTAGGTGGGTATATGGTATGTTTCTGTGAACACTACAGCCACATGTTTGTCCAATGCAGGATATCTATCACCTTGTGTCCCCAGGTCTCTCATTACATGTTAAGTACGTAATGGGTTACCAGCTATGTGGTAATTGGTGGGCAGTTACTGTATATCCACGGGAGTTGACTATACAGTTTTCTGCAATTAGCTTGCTGACATGGCTATGGCACCAGTTGTCTGTTTCTATGTGGCCCTTTTGTGGGATGCTTGTGTCAGCTGGAGGGTCATATATGGTGAGCAGTTTGTAGTCCTCTGCAAACATGTTCAGACACAGTCCTTCCATGTTCGCCTGTACCTATGGGACATATATACCAGACGAGGGAGATCCCAGGACCAAGCCTTGTGGGATGCCAGTTATATCTGGTTTGTAGTCTGACATGGCTGCAGCATGTCTGACCATGTCTGTTCTGTCCTTGGTCTGGTTTGCAACCCCTCTACTGACATAGGGGTTTATATTTAAGCTGGTGAGCATATCTATAATGAACACGTAGGGTATTGTATAGAAGCCTTTGCAAGGTCCAGCTACGCTGTGTGGACCACATTGCCCTCATCAATGACCTTAATGACTGTTTCAAATGAGTCAAACATGTTTAGGGGCAGGATCTGCACTTAAGAAAGCCACACTGGGTAGGGTCCGGTGTCAGTAGGTCCCCAATATCTTTATGTCTGCGGTACATGCTGATCCTTTCCATAGCTGTGCAGACCGAGCTTCTCAGGATTCTGGGGTGGTAGTTTGCAGTATCCATTCAGGCAATACCTTTGTTGAGAAGGACCACTGTTGTTGTACACTGCTCTTTGGGTACATATCCTGTGGTAAGGCTGACATTGAGCAGTAGTGTGATTTGGCATTCCATTCGTCTTGGAGTCCATGTTGGACTCAGCCCAGGACACCATCTCATACCATTGCTGCTGTGTGTTTTGCTTTGTAGATGCTGGCTGTTACCTCAGCATCTGCAATGTCAGGGGGCCAGCAGTCTGCTGGGATAGATATTTTGCATTCTGGGGGGTTTGCACTGCACCTGTCAGGATGTATGTTGGCAATATGTGTGTGTGTTTGGTATGTTGTTTGTGATATTTGTGTGATTCAGAGCATATCTGTGAATTCCCAACATGGTTCCTACCATCAGTTGTGGAAGCCTTGGGATTATCCTTAGTGTCCTGTACAATTTGTATCTTCATAGGTTCATAGGTTCATACTAGGCTATCCACCCTAGGGCATTTGTTAGCCTAGCCAGAGTGTGTGTGGCTTTCGCCACCCCTTGCTATGTGAATATTATGGCCATTTATGATTTGCTTTGCTGTGCCTCTGTCTGGACGTGACACAGTGAAGACCCCCAGTGTAACTCTACGATCATCCATCCACTTGGCAAGATTCTTGTTGAAGAGTGTCAGTGAGGGGCTCTGTCTAACATGGAGTGGGATTCTGTTCCAGGGTGTGGGGAGCCTCTGGGTTATGTATCTGTCCCTCCAGCACATCCTATTTCATTATGTGTTGAGGTTGACATCTCTCACTCTCACAGCTCCGATGGCTTTGAGTTTTCTGGGGTGGAGCATGTCCATTACTCCTGTGTTGGACATGGCCTTGTACAACAGGCATGCAATGCCTCTGTGTAGGCAGTATGTGACTGCATTCAGCTGGGGTGTCTACAGCCAAGCAGAATATGACATATATTTGAGACCCTTTATCCTCTTGGTGAGGTACCTTTGAGGTCTTTCTAACTGCTGCAGGTGTCAGGTAAGGTACATCCCATATGAGGCATTGTACTAGATTATGGGTGTGATAAGAGAACAGTATAGGGGCACAATGACCTCTGTTGACGTAGATGTGAATCCTTTCATGATAAGGTGTCCAATGTAGACAGTCTTCCTAGCCACATTGGCAATGTGAGTGTCACATAACAGGTTACTGTCCACTTGTGTCCCTAGGTCCCTGATTACTCCTTCCATACATAATGGTTTACCACCTATGTGGTAATTTGTGAGTACCTTGTTTGGTATTTGGTGGGACATTCATACTGTCCAGTGTCTTCAGGACGGCTGGGTGGGGTTCCTGTGTGTGAGAGTGTGGTCTGTAGCATGCTACAGACTGTACAGCAGTCTTGCCTACGGTTAGTTGCACATGGGTGGACTCCAATGCCTTGTGCATTGTCAGTTACCTGGACGTATAGGTGTCTGTGCTGAATATGGATACTCACCCTCCTTTTATGTTTTGTTCCAGGTTTGGGGCCATGACGCATGATATGTGGTATAACCTGGTAGTGCTGGTGTGCTGTCAGGAGGCTTGCAGCAGGTTTCTGTCACTGCACAGACATCGATGTTCTCCATACTGGGGATGGCCTCGGGAGCATGCATATTAGGGTATACACATCTGGCATTGGTCAGTATTACCCTTATGTTTCTTTCCACTTATGTTTTGTAGGGTGGTGGGTTAGTCCTTGCAGCCTTGCCTATGAAAGGCTCTATGGAGGTGGCAAAAGCCTTATCCAATATTCAGACGCCCAGGGGTAACAGGTGCAAGCCATCCCTGGAACAGCTGCGTGGCTTGTCAAGCATGACATCCCAAGCAGACAGACATTGGATCCCCTTGAAATGACACCAGTAATTGTGCCACTTGTTATAACTGATCATTCCGTGTTTGTACTGTGGCATCATTCTTGGTGAGGGTAGGATGCTGCAAACGGTCAGTGTCATACCGGCCTGGACTACATAATCAGAGAGCTCATCTATCTCTCTTTTCATGTAGTCCGGGGAGGTACATCTCAGGTAATTCACACCAGCATGGACTATGACCTGCATACTTGTGTTATGTGGCGTATTGTGGCAGCTTACAGGCAGCTTACTGTACCCTTTCCCTTGTTCAGTCTGGTGTGCGGGACAGCAGTGTGTCTCGCTATGGAGTCACTTATTACAATTGTATCAGGCATGTTGTTTCTCCTTCTGGCCTGTGACTGTTTGGCACACCAGCTTTGTGTACTATGTGTTGCATGTGCTATGTTTGGAGGTTGTTTGATTGGGTGTCTGCTTTGGAGGCCTCTGTTGGTGTGGCGTGTTTGTAATTCGAGCCTCCGGGAATGTTTTTCTGTGTTTATGTCTTTGGTTTGCAGTTGTGATAGGTCTATTTGGGACTGGGTTTGTGGTGTGTGTGGTTACCTTCTCCTCCTGACTAGTTTTGGGTGTACTGAGTTGACGGAGCTCAGCCTCCAGTTTGGATAGATGGTTGCATCTCTCACATATATTTGTATTTCTTGGGGGGAGTTGGGGATTGACTGTGTACTTGGGGCAGGTGTAACATTGCCTCAAGATTCACAGATTCAACTTGTTGTGGCTGGCCTTAGTGGATTGTATGTGTGGACATATTTTATTGCCATACTACTGATCAGTGATTACTTCATTTTTTATGTTTGCTCTATCATGTAGTAGCTTCCTCATTCTCTTGCATGGTTTGGTTATGGCTGGTGTCCACCATGCCAGATGCCTGCATGTATGGCATTGTGTCTTGTTTTAATTTAGGATTGCATAATCCAAGCATTCCTGGCAGTGTTCATGGAATGGCTGTATTACAGGTTCTGAGGTGTGGCCCATATTTTTCACCTGCACAGGCCCTTTAATGGATTCCACATCAGTTTGGAGGAGTGCAAATATTGCTTTACACATGTTTTTCACTGTGGTTTTCTGGCCAGGCACTGTGGTCAGGATTTGTATATCCAGTGTGATTACTCTATGGTCTGGTTTTACCAGTAAGCAATACACCTCTTGTCTTGCCATCCAGTACCCATGTTGCTGATTATCACATCCAGTATGCTTACCCCTCTTGTGGGAGTGGTACGTTGTTCCTGAGCATTTTGGTTTATGGATTCTATGAACTTTTGTCCTACAGTGTTGGGGCTAGTATAATGCTCCCAGTCTATGTCTGGGTATTTTCACTCACCCAATATAATGAGGTTTGGAGGACTTGATATATTCATGTATTCCAGCATAGGCCAGGTGCAGTTCCTGGTGTTGGGACAGTAGTCTGTAGCAGGCTATAAACTGTGGGGCGTTTTAGCCACTGTTACTTGACCATGGCTAGTCCATGCTGCTTCTTGTTGTGGTAACAACATGGGGGTGTGGTTATCCTTGACAATTATTGCTAGTCACCCTCCTTTTGTAGCTTGTTCCATGTTTTGAGGCTGTACAGCACAGTATGAGGTGTAACCTGGTAGTGTTAGGGTGCTGTTGTGAGCCTTGACCCAGTTTTCTGTTACAGCACAGATATCAACATTCTCCATACTGGGTGAGTTTAGACTGCATGCATCTTGCTGTTTCGACTTCTGGCATTGGGTAGCATTACATCTAGGTTCTTATCCCTTCTGATACCTATGGAGGTAGGTTTGTGTTTTGAGCCTTACCTATTCAGGGCACGCTGTGGGTAACAACAGCCTTTGCCAGTATCCATACAGCCTGCACTGATAGGTGCACGCCAGTCCTAGCAGGTGGAGCATCATGTCATGCTCAGCATGTCATCCCAGGCTGGCACACATTGGATCCCCTTTGACTAACTGCGATACTTCAGCCAATTATTGTACTTGATCATCTCATTGTCATATTGTGGCATGATGCTTGGTGAGGGTAGGATGTTAGTCAGGGTCCTCAGGTGTGCATATAGTACATGGTGTTACATTACTTAACACATGGCATTCATGCCTCAGGTGGTGCTGCAGGGCTGCCTCTGTCGGATGCACATATTACACTCCCTGTACATGTTTGTGAACAGGTCATGTCATTTTAGGCATCCCTGTTATTATTTGAGTGAGTCAGAGGGGGTATCATTCCCAGGGTTCCTACTGAGCCAGTGTATGTGCTATGCGTTGCCTCATTGCCAAGGCCAGGGCATACTGGGCACGCCTCTTTCTGCCTACTGGGGCAGGCTCAGGTTATTCCTCCTCCGAGTCATGCTCTGCCTGTGATGGCCTTGGCAATGGTGGGGGGCTGTTTGGCCCAGACCTATGCTGGTCCTGCTGCAGCTGTTTTCGCAAGATCATATTATGTAGCATAGCACATACCATGACAATTTGGGTACATGTAGTTGGTGTGTACTGCAAGGCTCCACCAGATGTGTCCAGACACCGGAACGGACTTGAGCAGGCCAAACACATGCTCTATTACATTACGTGTTTGTGTGTGTGCCTCATTATGGCGTTCCTGTTCAGGTGTATGTGCGTTTCTGATGGGTGTCATCAGCCACGGCTCCAGTGCATAACCTGCATCCCCCACTAGGTGTCCGTGTGGGATGTCCCCTTTGGCAAATGTCTGGTACAGCTGCGTCAAATACCAGATGTGGGAATCATGGTAGCTCCCAGGGCAGCCAGCACACACATTCATTATTATGCCCTGGGCATCACACACGACCTGGCAGTTGATGGAGGGGAAGCCCTTGCGGTTAATGTAGGCCCTACCCCGATCACCGGCTGGTGCTTTGATGCATATGTGCGTGCAGTCTATTGCACCCACTACCTCAGGGTATTCCGCTATTTGCTGGAAGAGACGCATATTGCTGGCCAATACCTCATGGGCATTGGGGAAATATACATAATCACTGACATGTGCTGACATGGCATCCAGGAACTGGTGCAATACCCTGGAGGCTGATGCCTGTGATATCCCCATCATATCACCAGTTGGTCTCTGGAAGGTACCTGTTGCTAGTATTCTTAGGCCAACACATACCTTGGTTTCCACTGGGATGGGTTCCCCTCTGTTGGTTCTGTGTGTGAGGCGTGGCCTGCACAGCTCTACTATTTGCTGCAGGAGGTCTCTGTCCACTCTATAGCGCTCTACTATCTCCAGCTCATGTAACCCGTGGTAGGTGACCCTGGGCCTGTACACTCTTCTCCGTCTCCTCACTGTGGGTTGTCTGGCACCATCTGCATTGTCACCACCCTCAGCAAGTTGCCTATGTCTCATTATGACAGCTATGGCAGCCCCTAACATTTCTGCTCTGAGTTCAGCTTTTTCAGTTTTCACTTCTAATAGCTTACTCCTGTCTTGCAGTGTCTCTTGAGAGAAACATCTTGCACTGCTGCTTGCAGAGTTTAAAGTGTTGGGCTGAGCTACTATTCTGCCTGTCTAATTGCCTGCTTCTAATTGTTTTCACCTGCTAGCTCCAGCAGTATTCCCTGCTAGCTTCCTACTAATTCTGTTGCTTCCTTTTTCCTTTCTGTTTCCTCAGGGGGGAGCAGCATGCATACTAGCAGAAACATGCTCACAGTGGCTTACACGCACGCACACATGCTTACACGGTTCAGAATCTGCTTATTTGGGTAAAATACATGCACACCAGCGCAAACAGTCTTACAAGTCTGCCAACAGGCTCCCACATGCTCAGTCTGCCTTATATGCGCGCACACTGTCTTACTCGCGCTTCATGGTGCGCACACGTGCGCATGCACGCCCAGCAAGAAACTTTGGTGTAGGCAACAGTGTACACCTTCCATTTCTTGACTTTCCCATGCTTATGTTGTGTCACTCCTCTTTCCATGATATGTGTCTGACATCTGTCATGTAACTCTGACCTCCAATGAAGTGCATTTCTTTCTGCCATTCCCCCCTGTGATGTCACCTATCTCCTACTCTGTTCCTCCCCGTTATGTAACTCTTACACTACTCAGAATGTGCTCATTTGCTATGTGACAGTGGAATTCAGTATCCTAACACTCATTTGCATCAGATTGCCTACTAATGCTTAGTTACATGTCTTAGACTCAGCTTCCCCCCTTAGCAACCACTACACGGTGGCCATGTTGTTTTTGGTCTGCTGGTCCCTGCATTGTAAACCCATATATTGCATAAAACCCACATTTGTGGGTTTATAACCTTCATTTTTATGTTTTATACAGCGCACCCCATTTGCGCGGGATTGCGCTGGGTTTAAACATCGGGGATATGCGAAAAAAAAAATTATATTTTTATTACTTTTGCATCAAGTTACCTTGCCAATGGCCACATATTTGGCCATTGGCATGCTGCCTGACACATATGCACCCTTTATTTGGAGCTGACATGGCTCCATTGTGGTTTTTGCAGAAACGTACTCAGTTGTCAACCGAGTACATTTCTGCAGCTAAAACAGCTCTTACATGGGCTGTTTTGGGCTTCCTGGATCACTAATCAACCTTATTTGCATGCTATTCGGCTGCAAGTGAGGTGATTAGCTTATCCACGCCCACTCCGTGTAAGAGACATTTTAGCTGGTCTCTTACACGGACTTTGGGCTGTTACTGGATCGCGAAGGCTGCATGGAGTCTTACACTACTCTTAGACTCTGTGCAAGCCTTCGTGAATCCTGCCAAGTATTTATGTACTTGTTCCCAAATATCAACTACACTGCAGATATAAATAAATACCAAGAATGCATTGTTACATACCATGCACATCTTTATACTGACAATAAATATTCAGATTGTCTAATACTTGTACTAATGTGGACAGCAATTATTCAAAAATAATAGCACACAAATATGATCACAAAAAATGGGTGTATCTGTATGTGACAATTTAAGTGTGTAATGTATACAACATACTGGGAAAAAGCAGAAAATGTCTCATTTCTGCTGCATGCATTCCTGGCAGATGTTTGCGTAGAGTTTGTAAATCTGTGTCTTAAAGTACACCTGCACATTAGAAACACAACAGGATATAGTACATCCACACTGTACACATCACTCTTATAACAAGATATGTTACTCACATCATATAATGATGATGGCATCATATATAAAGACAACTATGACAAGGCAAATGCATTCTTTAGTGGTATTGCAGTCATCACATACTATGTTTTGTGTTTTGCAAATGGGAACAAATTAATTGTGTGACAGATTAGCACAGCAGCCACATTATTCATGTGTCTCAATGTACATATAAGTGTGTGTGTGTGTGTGTGTGTGTGTGTGTGTGTGTGTGTGTGTGTGTGTGCAGAACAGCATCAGTCTGTATCTTACTATCAGTGATCCAGTACTATGCAGAACTTTAGTATCTTGACAGTCGTACATGGCAACCCACTCATTTCATACAAGCCTCCCAACATCTTCTCCTGTCCTACACTCCACTCAACATGTTCTCCTCAGCATACAATGATGATATCATACTTCATAAAGTACAATGTGACAGTGTTACAATCAGACATATCTGGTGTTGCTACTGTTACATTGCATGACATTCATATTATATACCTACATAGGTGTAATGTTTAAATCGGGCCCAATCTACTGGTGTGTGCGTGTGTGTGTGTGTGTGTGTGTGTGTGTGTGTGTGTGTGTGTGTGTGTGTGTGTGTGTGTGTGTGTGTGTGTTTGTGTGTTTGGTACATTATGCTCATTGTAAGACCTTGGGAATATCCCTTCATTTCACAACTTAGGGGAACCTTTCCTGTAGCCCCATGCATCTACCATCTTCATTTTTCCTCTGGCCATGTGATCCTTCCTGCACAGGAGAGTAGGATGTCCTCATGACAAATATGCATTACACACGTCATGAAGCAGAGTCCTTCCATGAGCTTCTGCAAGCCATCTCCAGACCACTGCATGTGTGATTGCTAATTCTGTCATGGTGCAGTGCACATACCCCATATGGACAATGGCAGTATGTAATGCAATCCAACAAATATACACATATGCACAATAGTCTTACTATCTTCCATAATATAAATATAAGGAGTTTGTTTTCAATAGTATAATAATGGCTAGGATTTTATGTGATGTTGGCCATTAGTCTAATAATGTCTATGACCCTATGAACAGTTGACATGTCAGTGCTGCTGTCATTGACAGATGCAATATTGAAATGTGGATGTACAGTATGGCTGCAAGAGGGTATTATATTGTTGATGTATTAGGATGTTGTAGTGGAGCAGATCAACCTTCGACACAGTTCACATTCCATCATCACAGTGACACTTGCAGTATGGCACAGGTGTGCAGGTGTCTATATACCATCATTAATTGTTCAGTGACAGAGATCACTATAAATTCATATTGATTACATGGTCACATATGTCTTGTTTTCTACATGTTGTTATACTGTGATATACTCAACAATGTATCACATGTTTTGATTCAATTGCAACCTTGTGGAATTCATTGTATGTGCAACTGTGTTGCTATTCCCAAGGATTATTAAGGTGGTCAGCAGCACTAATGTGTGACCATTAGGATTTGTGTCCAGAAATGTTCTATATAAAGCACAAACATCTGATCTGTAATGTGTCCTTATATGGCATCAAACTGCTCAAACATAGTTTTCCCATGAAACACATATATAGGCATATGGCATGCAATTGTTGTAAGTACATGACATTAGTACAGCTGTATGACTATTTGAATAGTACCAGTGTATGGAATGTGCTAAATGACCAGGTTGTACTTGGAAGTCTTTTCACAAATAATTTATTGCAGTAAATGTGAAATGTTAAGGGTAATACATAACTAAGCGCAGATCTGTATGTGGATGACACCAGATATACACAATGGGAGAAAATAGACAATCTCATAACTGACAGATTGTCTGACACAACAATTCCCTGTCACCACTGGGCATCAGCCAAAGTATACATGCAAAAATTACTCGTTTTTTATTCTCAGGAGGGCAACTCATATGTGTTCTCTCTATGTCTAATAAGATATAATCAATGGGCCTTGACAACATCACAGGTTGCCTATAGCATGACTTAAAACCTGACCTACCAGACACAGTTTGATCTATACTCAACACAGCCTACAAACAATATGTTCTCATAGAAGGGTGCTCAGCAACGCACATCCTTATGACTGGGGAGAACCATCATCTAACACATGGAGTTATAGACCTATCCTGACTCTCCTCATCTGTGAGGACGGCCATCGAGTCATCATGTATGTAATCTAAAAGCACACAGGTAATATCCCAACTGTGTACCAAACCCATGTTTGATTTGCTAAGGCTACATCATGTCTGTTACATCTGTTCACTGCCTTCAAGATGGTTACCAAGGGCATACATGATGACAGCACTATCATCCTGCATAACATGACCTGGCCAAGGAATGTGACACAAATCCATAGTCAGGTATTGCAAAGAAACTGTCTCAAGTGGCCATACACACCTACATCTCCAAGTGGGTAGATAACTGGATTACATATATGACAGATACATATGTTGCAGGGTGTGAAGTCACCACTATCTAGAGTCCAGTGACTAGGTCCATACCTCAGGGCTCTGTGCTAGGCCCTTTTCCTGTTCATTTTTAAGTTTCAGACATCAAAACTGACTTATACATCCTTTCTCCAATCAGCTTTGTGGAAGACTGCAAATTGTGGACAATCATTGAATCCAAGTGTGGTATTGGTATAATTCAATCAGCATCAACACACACAAAAGATTGCTGCCACAGCCAAGGGGACACGGTGGATGAAGAAAAATAATGATGGAATTAGTTCCATTATGAAAGCAAATATACAAGATAATTACAATATAGACAGCACACCCCTATGAGCAGACCAAATGATACATGACCTGGATACTCAGGTAGATGGTATGCTGAATGTCCACCAATATGTGCCCAGAGTGATGACCACTCCCACCTATGTAGCACAATGCCTGAGTATGTACGGGACATCCACATCAAAGGGTAATAGAGTTCCATTGTTCTCAGCCTTTATCACATCAATAATTAAGTGCAATGCACCCTTTTGCATATCCCTCCTAACACATCTTCCAGGGATGAGTTACTCAAGTGTACCACTTTTGCCACAGTGAGCTCCCACACATCTTATCAGCCATATATAAGTATTTTTTTTGGTGTATAAACATTAGTGGTTGGTTTTGCATAACCCCCTTCATGGTGTTATACTAGATGGCTGTGTGATATGTGTTCCTATGATGCACACAGTAAATACAGAGCTGATTGGCAACATTGATGGCATAGGTTACAGTTGTGAAAGTGTGGATTGTGACATATATATGCCATGCAAACCTATCAACTAGCTAGGATTGCTCATACATTCAAATGCAGGTGTGACAGTGTACCTCCTAATACTTCCAACAGATGCTAATTTTTGAGGAAGGAGTGTTTTATTCCTCTCATAGATTACTGACAAATCATGACAGTTGTACATATGTGTTCTTGCAGAACCATATATAATCACTCACATTTACATATGTTATGTCAGTGACATGAATTAATGGTGGCATTATGCTGATATTGCTCATGATTGTGCATGCGTCTGTCTACTGTTGTCCATGAACCTGTTGATATGTGTCCTGCTTGACTGAGAACTATGCTGACACTACAGTCATATTCAGGCAACTCATTTTGCAGAGTTTAACAATATGCAACTCCCCTATTGTAATTACCATTCTTGATAAATATACTCACCAATGTTCATGTCAGGATGCTTCTATCACAAAGAATTCTCTCCTCTGATATGTTACCTCATGTGACAGTCACAGAATATACAATAGGTGTGTGTTGTTTATGACTATACCCACACAGGAGGTGCACATACCAGTGTGTACTGTATCATGTAGAGATGTGATTAGTGTTCATGCTACAACTGTCTTGTCTTTGTGGTGTATGTACATTGACATGCCCTCATCTGCTGTACATTATCATGCTTCACCTGTCTTCTTCCCCTGTGTTCATTCCTACAATTCATGTGTTTGTTCATTTTCAATGCACACACTTCCCCTGAAGAATTAATTATAATGCAGGGCCGGATTCACAAAACCTCTGTGTAAGACTTAATATGTCTTACTCAGAGGCTGCAGTTGAACAGTATGACATCAGAGTGCCATGAATATTCATGAGGGCACGCTGACTCATCCGTAACTCTTATACGGACTGAGTAGGCAAGCAGGGGGTGTGTCCGACTGCCGAGCAGTCTAAAAGTCCATGCCCCTGCAATGTTTTAAAAAGCATAATGTCAACAGACCAGAGCGAGTCCGCTCAAATGTACTTGCACCCAACACCACACTCCCTGACACTGTAAACCCCCATCAGAGTTATAAAACGGAAAAAATTAAATTTTTTTTTTAAAATCCACAATATAGCTGCCCGTATTTGCGCTTGTTTGCACGGGTGTGCCCATTGCTTAACCACAGTTAGCAATTGTGACACTGAAGAGCATATAAGAACTGCTTATGAAAATTAATCCAAATAGCAATAGCGTAATGGTAGAGCGTATGCACAAAGAGAAGGCATTCACGATTTGAGTCCCACCACTCCCCTTCTTATTTATGTTTTAAATCAGTATTTGAAATAATACCAGACAAATATTATTAAAATTTTATTAAAAGCAGTGACATGGCCAATGTATCAGAGAACAAAATATATATTTTTAAAAGACCCAGAGATATAATAGCCTGCCGTTAAGCAACGTTTTACACAGCTAAACACAGGTGCCCATAGTTTAATAGCGCTATACCCATATAAACAGAGGTGCCCATAGTTTAATAGCGCTTTATCCAGCTAAACAGAGTTGCCCATAGTTTGATAGCGCTTCACCCAGCTAAACAGAGTTGCCCATAGTATAATAGCGCTTTACCCAGCGCAATAGAGTTGCCCAACGTTTAAAAACGCTTAACCCAGTGCAATGTGTTTGCACAGACGTGCGCACCGCACCAACCAGGGCACCGTAGGGCACAGGGGAGCAACGTAGAGCTAGGTTGCTTAAATGCAGCCACACCCCCTAGCCTGTCTAGACAGTATTAAAATAAAAGAGTGACAAGGTTTGAACCCAGGACCCTGAGCATCATAATCAAAGCACAGAACCACTAAGCCATGACAGCTTAGGAGAAACAGCCACTATTAGCATACATATACATAGAAATGGTAGATTAACCATTACTAAGCAGGTCTGCAGTCAGCTTAGAATTCTCAAAAATGGCCAATCACAAAAAACTGCGGGAAATGCGGCATATTTAAGCCCCATAGGCGGGAATACTCGCCATAACTGATTGTGGTACCCACTTGCAGTCAGGATGGCAGGCGTCAGACAGGGTAATCGCTTTAGAGTGCAAAGGTGGGGCATTGAGGAGTCTAAATATATGGTTTGGCTCCTAGTCCACCAACATGAAGGCCGACTCATGCATGGCCAGGTTCAGTGGGGTGCATACAAGGCAGAGGCATGGAACCAGTTTGCACATGATCTTACCAGCGCCACAGGCATTTCTAGGACTGGTGAGCAGGTCCGTCACCACCATGCAGACCTGAAGTGTCGAAAGGAGGACCAACTGAACCGATGGATCCAGGAGGCCCGTCATATGCCCAATGCCCCACTACTAAGTATCTATGTAATTAAGTATGTAAGAAATGCTATCCTAGCCTATAGTATGGATGGGTATGTTCCAATATCCCTTCATTTATATTACAGCTGCAGGTGTTCGTTCCGCGAATCGGCAAGCCTATGCTGATAGGCTGTTAAGGCTGCGCCACCAGACAGGTTAGTAATTATTCAGCTGGTATTATTATAGAATATAAGTGAGACAGTATGTAAAAGAGTTCAGTGTTGTAACCCAGTAATAAAGGGCAAATAAGCCTAGAATAAAGCTTCTGTTAGTATTCTAAGATCAGATAAGTGATGCAGCCTGAAAAAGAGTATTGTAATCCATTAATAAAGAGTAAACAAGTCTCAAATTGAGTTTCCATCTGTATTGTAATATCAGATAACTGCTTCAGACTGAAAATGAGCCTTCTAATCCATCAATAAAGGACAGACAAGTCTTGAATACATCCTTGTATATACTGTTATATGAAATAAGTGAGTCAGCTGGAAAGGATTGTTGTAACCCAGTAATAAATGTTAATAAAGCCTGGAATTAAGTACCTTCCTGAAATGTAAATATAAAATAAGTGAGAGAGTGTGAGAAAGAGTTTGAAGCAACCAATAAAGGTGTAAGAAGTCTGGAATAAAGGTATACTGCATGCACTACATAATGAAATGAATGAGACAGCCACAACCAAAGAGTGAAATGTTTTTAATAAAGTACAATACCTGGACTGTGTCTGCCCACATTTTGGATATGTTGTTGTACCCTTGCATTATGGAGATAGTATGAAATGCTGAACATCCACAGTTGTCTAGGCCCATATAAACTGGCTGATGGGAATGCCAGTATCTCAGAAGAATATTTATAGTCCTCAACTGTTTCATGTATAGTATATACATGTTAATCCGGTACATAAGCAGCTTGTGA